>NC_054467.1:273821936-273929024 GCF_017639515.1 Carcharodon carcharias
TACATTTCTAATGAGAGTTTTATGGCTGTAAGCTAAGTTAAACGAACAAGAGTAGAAAAAACAGTGAAGTTGCCTCGCAACAGGGGGCCAGGGAGGCAGGTCCCTCTCACAAACACACACAGAAGAAACTAGAAAACAGCAGTTTGATTTGGAAGCTGTTGAGTTCAGTTGGTTTTGAAAGTAGCTGCCACGAGAGTCTTGAGAAAAAGGGACAGATAGCTAGCCCCAAGATAAAGAATAAGGTCCCCAAGAATCCAGGGGAGTGGAACAGGAGAAAGTCCCAAGCAGACCTTATAGTCAAAGGAAGGACAGGAACCTAGAAAAGGTCCTGTGAAGTGAAGTTACAAGTGAGGGGCAGAAAGGCTAAAAGCTTCAGATTTAAAGAGACAAAAGCTGCAAAAAGCAGATTTAAAGCAAGAACAGCTTACAAAAAGCAACAAGGTCCAAAAAGAGGCTGAAGGTCTGTAACTCGTTGCTATGGGCATGTGAAGCAGTGGTGTACTGTTGACACCTGAGTCAGTGAGAGAGAATGTTTGGAAGACAGCTTGAATGCATGTGGTGACCCAGGGGAGAGGAACAGCAGGAGGAGAGTTCGAAACCCTGGAGGTGAACCCTTGCGGAAGGCGTCGGAGAGAAAGCGTCGGTTTGAGAGAAGATTCGAAGGCGACCTCTTGGAGAGCAGAGATTGGAAACCCCTGTGTGAAAGACGGAGTTCAGTGAGACAGATTGGCTTATGGTGTGACTGGTGTCTGGAGAGAGATGAGGAGAGATCCATAGCATCTGGTTCAGGTGGCAACTGTAACTTGGTTTCAGAGTGTGGTGTGTCTGACCACAGGGTGCCATAGATTTATATGGACTGTGTATGTACTGGAAACATTAAAATATAAGATCATTTTTGTAGCTTGTGTTATCCTTACAAATCTGTATATTTCTGTAAAGGTATAGCTGTGGGTGAAAGAGTAATGTAATATTTCATCTTTTCCTATTGAATAAATGTTTTATTCCTTTGTTAAAAGTTCATCAGCTGACTTCTGTGACTCTCATCAGTAGCTACTCTCCATTTATCTAAACAAAAAATAAAAGTTACGATCTATGAAGCTGGGTTCCACTCTGGGACCAGGCTTGTCCAGGGGTAACCTCAGCTGGGATCATATCAGTGCGAAATAAGCATTTGAAATGCGGATGAGTAAGCTAGGGTGAAGTCAGCAGATACCGTGTGAATGAAATTTGCACTTACAGGCAAGTGGGGAAATGTTTGATTTTCAAAGGGACATGGAAAATGTTTACAACTGGTATGATGAATAAGGCAAGAGTTTTTTCCCACATGTGCTGGCCATAATAGGACATGAGAGACTTTTATATTCTGGGAGAAGTAACTTTTAAAGACAAGTGGGAACACTGGGATTTACAAATCAAAATGGGATAAAATATATTTAAAGAACAAAACAAAAACAGAATTACCTGGAAAAACTCAGCAGGTCTGGCAGCATCGGCGGAGAAGAAAAGAGTTGACGTTTCGAATCCTCATGACCCTTCGACAGAACTTGAGAGGTCTGTCGAAGGGTCATGAGGACTCGAAACGTCAACTCTTTTCTTCTCCGCCGATACTGCCAGACCTGCTGAGTTTTTCCAGGTAATTCTGTTTTTGTTTTGGATTTCCAGCATCCGCAGTTTTTTTGTTTTTATCTCTATATTTAAAGAAGGTTGGACGGTTGTGTGAGGTGTGGCTGTCTGAGATCTAGAAAGGTGACTGTCTACAGCACACAAAAAGGCCCTTCGGCCCATCGAGTCTGCACCGGTCAAACAAATACCTAACTATTCTAATCCCATTTCCAGCACTAGGCCCATAACCTTGTATGCCATGGCATTGCAAGTGCACATCCAAATACTTCTTAAATAGTATGAGGGTTTCTGTCTCTACCACCCTTTCAGCCAGATTTTTCTTCCTATAATGCGGATTCCAGAACTGCACACAATACTCTAGCTGTGGCCTAACCAGTGTTTTATACAGTTCCAGCATAACCTCCCTGCTCTTATATTCCATGCCTCGGCTAATAAAGGCAAGTATCCCATATGCTTCTTTACCACCTTATCTATGTGTCCCATTACCTTAAGGGACCGGTCGACATGCACACTAAGGTCCCTCTGATCCTCGGTTCTTCCCAGGGTCCTACCATTCATTGTGTATTCCTGTGCCTTGTTATCCTGCTCAAGTGCATCACCTCACACTTTTCAGGATTAAATTCCATTTGCCACTGATCAGCCCATCTGACCAGCCCGTCTATATCCTCCTGTAATCAAAGGCTATTCTCCTCACTATTAGCAATTTTCATGACATCCGCGAACTTACTGATCAACCCTCCTACATTCAAGTCTAAATTGTTTATATATACCACAAACAGCAAGAGACCCAAAACCGATCCCTGTGGATCCCCAATGGACACAGGCATCCAGTCACAAACACCCCTTGACCATCACCCTCTGCTTCCTGACCCTCAGCCAATTTTGGATCCAATTTGACAAACTGCCTTGGATCCCATGGGCTCTTACCTTCGTTGTCAGTCTCCCATGCAAGACCTTATCAAAAGCCTTGCTGAAGTCCAAGTCGACTACGTCAAATGCATTGCCCCCATCTACACTAAACTAAATAGTCGGGGGGAGGGTTCAGTTGCATGGAAATATAAAAATCAAAGTTTAAGGGGAGGGTAAGAGTGCAGGTTAATGACGAGGCTGATTGTTACCAACAACGAAAAGGAAGGGACAGAGTGTGTGAATGCCATATTGCACCAAGGAATCATATAAGAGTAGGGAAAATTGACAATAGGGCAAACTTAAAAGCTTTGTATCTGAATGCGCGTAGCATTCGGAATAAAACTAATGAGTTAACAGCACAAAAAGAGATAAATAGGTATGATTTGGTGGCAATTACTGAGACGTGGTTACAGGGAGAACAGGTTTAGGAGTTGAATATCCAAGGATACTCAGTGTTTTGGAAGGATAGGCAGGAAGGAAAAGGAGGCGGTGCAGCTTAGTTAGTAAAGGAAGAGATCAGTGCTACAGTGAAGAATGATATAGGCATTGGGGAGCAAGACGTAGAGTCAGTCTGGGTAGAAATAAGAAATAGCAAGGGAAAGAAGTCCCTGGTGGGAGTAATCTATAGGTCTCCAAACAGTAGTTTAGCCGAAGGGCACAGTATAAACCAGGAAATACTGGGAGCATGTAAGAAAGGCACGGCAATAATCATGGGTGATTTTAATATGCATATAGACTGGACTAATCAAATTGGCAAGGGTAGCCTCGAGGGAGGGTTCATAGAGTGTATTAGAGATTGTTTCCTGGAGCAATATGTTGTGGAACCAACCAGGGAGCAGGCTATTCTGGATTTGGTTTTGTGTAATGAGATGGGATTAATTAATGATCTCATAGTAAAGGATCCTCTAAGAAAGAGTGATCATAGCATGCTAGAATTTCAAGTTCCGTTTGAGAGCGAGAAACTTGAGTCCCACAATAGTGTTCTGGAGTTAAACAAAGGTAACTACATAGGTATGAGGGCAGATTTGGCCCTTGTGGACTGGGCAGGAAGATTACAAGGTAGGACAGTTGATGAACAGTGGCAGATATTTATGGAGGTATTCAATTCCTCCCAAGTAAATATATATTCCAAAGAGGAAGAAAGATGGTAAGAGGGGAAAAAAAGCATCCATGGCTAAGCAAGGAAGTTAAAGATAATATAAAGGCAAAAACTAAGGCATACCAAATTGCAAAGGTCAGTGACAGGCTGGAAGATTGGGAAACGTTTAAAGATTAACAAAGGGTTACCAAAAAAATAATAAAAAGAGCAAAGGCAAATTATGAAAGAAAACTAGTACAAAATGTAAAAACTGATAGCAAAAGCTTCTACAAGTATATAAAATGAATGAGAGTAGCTAAAGTGAATGTTGGCCCTTTGGAGGATGAGACTGGGGAGTTAATAGATGGGAACGTAGAAATGGCAGAGACGCTTAATCAATATTTTGCCTCTGTTCTCACGATGGAGGACATTAGTACCACCCCAATAGTAACAGATAGTGCAGAGGGTATAGAGAAGGAGGAACTTAGAACAATCACCATCACCAGAGAAAAGGTATTAAGCAAACTATTGGGATTAAAGGGTCTTAAAGGAACTGGCAGCGGAGATAGTGGATGCATTGACTATAATATTCCAAAAATCCCTGGATTCTGGAAAGGTTCCAGTGGATTAGAAAAATGCTAATATAACGCCCTTATTCAAAAAGTGGGGGGAGGCAGAAAGTAGGAAACTATAGACCAGTTAGTTTAACGTCTGTTATTGGGAAATTGTTGGAATCCATTATTAAGGAAGTAGTAATGGGGCATTTGGAAAGTCAAAATGCAATTCATCAGAGTCAGCATGGTTTTATGAAGAGTAAATCGTGTTTGACTAATTTACGAGTGTTCTTTGAAGATGTGACAAGCAAAGCGGATAATGGGGATACTGTAGATGTAGTATATCTGGACTTCCAGAAGGCCTTTGATAAGGTGCCGCACAAAAGATTAAAACACAAGATAAGATCACATGGAGTTAGGGGTAATATATTAGCTTGGATAGAGGATTGGCTAACCAACAGAAAGCAGAGAGTTGGGATAAATGGGTCTTTTTCTGGATGGCAAGCTGTAACTAGTGGGGTGCAACAGGGTTCGGTCCTTGGGCCCTAACTATTTACAATCTATATGAATGACTTGGATTCAGGGATAGCAAATACTATAGCTAAATTTGCAGATGACACCAAAATAGGTGGGAAAGTAAGTTGCAATGAAGAAATAAGAAATTTACAAATGGAATTGGACAGGTTAGATGAATGGGACAAAATTTAGCAGATGGAGTTTAACATGGATAAGTGTGAGGTTATCCATTTTGGTTGGAAGAATAAAAAGGCGATTTATTATTTAAATGGAGAGAAACTTCAGAATGCTTCAGTGCAGAGATCTGGGTGTCCTCATGCATGAATCAATGAAAGCTAGTATGCAGGTACAGCAGGTAATAAGGAAGGTAAATGGAATTTTGGCATTTGTTGCGAAAGGAATAGAATATAAAAATAGGGAAGTGTTGTTGCAACTGTACAAGGCATTGGTGAGACCGTACCTGGAGTACTGTGCACAGTTTTGGTCCCCTTACTTAAGGAAGGATGTAGTTGCATTGGAGGCTATTCAGAGAAGGTTCACTAGATTGATTCGAGATGCGGGGCTTGTCTTATGAGGAGAGGTTGAGCAATTTAGGCCTATACTCGCTAGAGTTTAGAAGGATGAGAGGAGATCTAATTGAGGTACATAAGATGCTAAAGGGGATAAACAAAGTAGACATGGAGCGGATGTTTCCCCTTGTGGGGCATTCTAGAATGAGAAGCCATAGTTTTAGGCTAAGGGGTGGTAGAGTTAAATCAGAAATGAGGAGGGATTTCTTTTCTCAAAGGGTCGTGAATCTGTGGAATTCACTACCTCAGAGTGCAGTGGATGCCAGGATGCTGAATAAATTTAAGGAGGAGATAGACAGATTTTTAATTAGTAACGGGTTGAAAGGTTATGGGGAGAGGGCGGGAAATTGGAGTTGAGGCCGAAATGAGATCAGCCATGATCGTAATGAATGACGGGGCAGGTTTGAGGGGCTGAATTGCCTACTCCTGCTCCTAGTTCTTATGTACACACCTGGTTACCTCTTCGAAAAATTCAATCAAATTGGTCAGACATGACCTTCCCTTAAAAAAACCATGTTTTCCTTGATTAATCCCTGCTTCTAAAGTGTAGATTAATTCTGTCCCTCAGAATTGCTTCCAAGTTTCCCACCACTGAGGTTAAACTGACTGGCCTGTCGTTCCCTGGTTTATCCCTTCCTCCTTTCTTGAATAATGGTACCACATTGGCTGTCCTCCAGTCCTCTGGCACCTCTCCTGTGGCCAGAGAGGTATTGAAAATTATTGCCAGCGCCCCTGCTAACTCTTCCCTTGCCTCGCTCAACAGCCTGGCATACATTTCATCCGGGCCTGCAGATTTATCTACTTTTAAGCCTGCCAGACCACTTAGAACCTCCTCCCTTTCTATGCTAATTTCTTTAATTATGTCACAGTCCTTCTGCCTGATTTCTATCCCCACATTGTCCCTCTCACTTGTGAACACCGACACAAAGTATTCATTTAGAACCCTACCTACGTCTTCTGGCTCCACATACAAATCACCACTATGGTCCTTAATAGGCTCTATTCTTTCCCTAGTTATCCTCTTACTCTTAATGTACTTGCAAAATAACTTTGGATTTTCCTTTATTTTACCTGCCAATGGTTTTTCATTCCCCCTTTTGCTCTCCTAATTTCCTTTTGAAGTTCCCCCTCCACATTCTATACTCCCCTCAGGCTTTCACTGTTTTGAGACCTTGGTATCTGTCACAAGCCTCTCTTTTTCTCTTTATCCAATCCTGTACATCCCTCGACATGCAGGGTTCCCTGGATTTGTTGGTCCCACCCTTTATCTTTACTGGAATATGTTGGCCTGAACTCTCCCTATTTCCTTCTTAAATGAGTCCCATTGCTCTGACGCAGATTTGCCTAAAAGTAGCTGCTCCCAATCCACTCTGGCCAAATCATATATTATCTTAATAAAATCGGCCTTCGCCAAATTTAGAACTCTGATTTCTGACGCAACCTTGTACTTTTCCATGACAACCTTGAATCTAATGGAGTTATGATCACTATCTTCACAATGATCCCCCACTGATACCTCTACCACTTGCCTGGTTTCATTCCCTAAAATTAGGTCCAGGACCGCCCCCTCTCTTGTGGGACCTTCTACGTACTGGCTGAAAAGGCTCTCCTGGATGCATTTTAAGAATTCCGCTCCCTCTAGACCTATCACACCATGACTAACCGAGTTAATGTTGGGGAAGTTGAAATCCCGCACTATTACTACCCTATTATTTTTACACTTTTCTGAAATTTGCCTCCATAGCTGCTCTTCTATTTTTCTCTGACTGTTTGGGTAAAACAGACTTTGGGAAAAAGCCTCCAGCCACCTGCACAGGTTTGCTGCTCCAGTAACCAAAGTTGTGTTAAAAGCCTTCGGAATTCCATTGTCCAGCAGGTGATTGTGGAAAAATTGCTGAATGACTTTATAAATTTGGAATCTATTTGCACTGTTGCCTTAAAGGGGGTGTGTAGTTGGAAGTCTGGTTAAGTAGAAATTTTGGGAACCGTTATAGCTGTGTAACTGTAATCTTGTCTGTGTGTTTAGGTTTGTTCTTCTTTTGTTAATAAATATTTTAATTTAATCTTTAAAATCGCTAAATGTGGTAGTCAACTCATTACTTCTGACTTTAGTGCACAAGCCTTCTCATAATAAATACAAATTTCAAAATCATTGTGATAGCGTGGCCAAGTTTCCCTGTGGATTTGGTCAGCCTAGTAAATACGACCTGCCCTTAAGATCAACAAAAGTTTCCATCACTTTTCTGTTAATCAAAAGTAAACTGATAGGGCAGTAATTGGCTGGATTGGATTGTCCATCTTTTCATGGAAAGTTACTGGGCAATTTTCCACATTGCTGAGTAGACATTAGTGGTGTAGCAGCTCATCTAGCACAAGTCTTCAGTGCTATTGCTGGAGTATTGTCAGGGCCTATAGCCTTTGCAGTACCCAGTGCCTCCAGACGTCTCTTGATATCACATGGGGTGAACTGAATTGCTGAAGACTGGCACCTGTGATGCTCGGGTCTAGATCATCCACTCAACATTTTTGGCTCAAGATGGTCACAAATGCTTGAAGCTTGTCTTTTGCACTGGTATCTGGGCTCCCCCATTATTGAGAATGGGGATATTTGTGGAGCCTCATTCTCTGATAACTTGGTTAAATGTCCATCACTATTCAAAACTAGATGTGGCAGGACTGCAGAGCACTGATTTGATCCATTGGTTAAGGGATCACTTAGCTCTGTCTATCGCATGCTGTTTCCACTGTTTGGCACGCAAGTAGTCCTGTGCTGTAGCTTCACCTGACACCTTATTTTTAGGTATGCCTGGTGCTGCTCCTGTCATGCCCTCCTGCACTCTTCATTGAACCAAGGGTGATTCCCTGACTTGTTAGTAATGGTAGAGTGATGGGTGATATCCTCAGGAACAGATGCACCTGTAACAAGAAAATTGGTGAGGATGATGTCAACTAAGTCAGGCAGCAGTGGTACCACCATCAACATCCTGGAGTTATCATTAACCAGAAACTTTATTGAAATAGTCACATAAATGCAGTGTCAATACGAACAGGTCAGCGCTGGAATTTTGCAGCTCAACTCAACTCCTGACTCCCAAAAGCCTCTCCACCATCTACAAGGCACAAGTCAGGAGTGTGATGGAATACTCTCCACTTGCCTGGATGAGTGCAGCTCAAACTGCACTCATGAAGCTCAGCACCATCAAGAACAAAGCAGCCCACTTGATTGGCAACACACCTACAAACATTCACTCCCTTTACCACCGAGACACAGTAGCAGCAGTGTGTACTATCTACAAGATGCACTGCAGAAACTCGCCAAGGTTCCTTCAACAGCACCTTCCAAACCCGCATCCTCCGTCACATAGAAGGACAAGGGCAGCAGGCGCATATGAACACCACCACTGCAAATTCCCCTCCACGACACAGATCATCCTGACTTGGAAATATATCGCTGTATCTCCACTTGGTCAAAATCCTGGAACTCCCTCCCTAACAGCACTGTGGGTGTACCTACACCACACAGACTGCAGCGGCTCAAGAAGGCAACACATCACCACCTTCACAAGGTCAATTAGGGATGGGCAATAAATGCTGGCCTAGCCAGCAACACCCACATCCCATGAATGATTTTTTATAAATAAACAAATAAATAAATAAATAGATGAATTAATGAATGATGCCCACATTCCATGAAAGAATTTTTTAAAAATGCCAGCACCTCAAAGCACCAGAGAATTACCACCAGTGATGTCCTCACAAGATCCTCCAAATCCAATGGCTAGAAAGGGTGATAGGAAGGAGTAACAAGCCCAGAGAACCATTGATGACCAGAGATATTCAGGTTACGATGAGAAGGAAAAGAGAGGCTTTTAGAAGGTACAAGGGAAGCAAATCAACAGAGGCATTAGTGGAGTACAGACAGTGCAGGGTGGAGCTTAAGAAAGCAATTAGGAGAGCAAAGAGGGGATATGAGAAAGCTCTGGCTGGTAAAAGTAGGGAAAATCCCAAGATATTCTGTAAGTATATCAATGGGAAGAGGATAACCAGGGAAAGAGTAGGGCCCATAAGGGACCAAAGGGGCAATATATGAGTGGAGCCAGAGGACATCGCTAGAGTGTTGAATGAATACTTCACGTCCGTCTTCACCCAGGAGAATGACCATGAAGGTATCGAACTTGGGGAGAGAGACTGTGAGGTTCTTGAGCAAATTGATATAGGGAGTGACAAGGTATTGGTATTCCGTCAACTCTTTCCTGGACTCGAACTCAAGTTCTGTCGAAGGGTCATGAGGACTCGAAACGTCAACTCTTTTCTTCTCCGCCGATGCTGCCAGACCTGCTGAGTTTTTCCAGGTAATTCTGTTTTTGTTTTGGATTTCCAGCATCCGCAGTTTTTTTGTTTTTATCAAGGTATTGGAGGTGTTGGCTGGCTTAAAAGTGGACAAATCTCCAGGTCCAGATGATTTGTGTCCCAGACTGCTGAGGGAGGCAAGGGAGGAGATCACAGGGGCTCTGACCAAAATTTTTAATTCCTCTCTGGCCATGGGGGAGGTGCCAGAGGACTGGAGAACAGCTAATGTGGTTCCGCTGTTTAAGAAGGGTTGTAGAGATAAGCCAGGGAACTACAGACCAGTGAGTCTCTTGTCAGTGGTAGGGAAACTATTGGAGAAAATTCTGAAGGAGAGAATCTATCTCCACTTGGAAAGGCAAGGTTTGATCAGGGATAGTCAGCATGGCTTTGTCAGAGGGAGGTCATGCCTAACAAATTTGATTGAATTTTTTGAGGAGGTGACCAGGTGTGTAGATGAGGGTAGTGCAGTTGATGTAGTTTATATGGATATCAGCAGAGCCTTTGACAAGGGAGACTTGGGAGACTTGTAAAGAAGGCAAAGGCATATGGGATACAGGGATACAGGGTAATTTGATAAGGTGGAATCAAAATTGGCTTAGTTGTAGGAGGCAGAGGGTGATGACAGAAGGATGCTTTAGTGACTGGAAGCCAGTGCTCAGTCCCCTATTATTTGTCATTTATATCAATGACGTAGATGACTATGTGGGGGGTATGGTTAGTAAGTTTGCGGATGACACAAAGATTGGCTGGGTGGTTAACAGTGAGGTTGAGTGTCTTGGGCTACAGGAAGATATAGATGGGATGGTCAAATGGGCAGAGAAGTGGAAGATGGAATTTAACCCTGAAAAGTGTCAGGTGATACACTTTGGAAGGAGTAATTTGACAAGGAAGTATTCAATGAATGGCATGACACTAGGAAGTTCTGAGGAACAAAGGGACCTTAGCATGTTTGTTCATAGATCTCTGAAGGCGGAGGGGCATGTTAGTGGGGTGGTGTAAAAGGCATATGGGACACTTGCCTTTATCAATCGAGGCATTGTAGGGAGGTCATGTTGGAGTTGTATAGAACCTTGGTGAGGCCACAGCTGGAGTACTGTGTGCAGTTCTGGTCGCCACATTATAGGAAGGATGTGATTGCACTGGATGAGGTGCACAGGAGATTCACCAGGATGTTGCCTGGGATGAAACATTTAAGTTATGAAAAGAGGTTGGATAGATTTGGGTTGTTTTCGTTGGAGCAGAGAAGACTGAGGGGCAATCTGATCAAGGTGTACAAGATTATGAGGGGCATGGACAGGGTGGATAGGGAGCAGCTGTTCCCCTTAGTTGAAGGGTCAGTCACAAGGGGGCAGAAGTTCAAGGTGAGGGGCAGGAGGTTTAGGGGGGATGTGAGGAAAAACTTTTTTACCCAGAGGGTGGTGACGGTCTGGAATGCGCTGCCTGGGAGGGTGGTGGAGACGGGTTGCCTCACATCCTTTAAAAAGTACCTGGATGAGCACTTGGCACATCATAACATTCAAGGCTATCGGCCAAGTGCTGATAAATGGGATTAGGTAGGTAGGTCAGGTGTTTCTCACGTGTCGAAGGGCCTCTTCTGCACTGTGATTCTGTGAAAGTCAGTCCAACAGCAACATCTCTCCCAAGCCAAAACGCCCATCATCAAGGCGCTAATCACTCAAAACCAGCATCGCTGAGTGGACATGTTGTTTATGTGCCTGACGCCAGACTCCCAAAGCATTTGCTCAGTCGTGGCAGGAGACTCCCAGGAGGACTGTGGAAATGTTTTACACATGTCCTCAAAGTATCAAACATCCTCACCAACACAGGGAAGTCCCTGGCTTGTGGCCCACAAAAATGGAGAAGGTTCATTTGGGAGGCGCCAAACACTGAGAGTCTTTGTCAGGAACATGCAGAGGCAAAGTCAAGGCGTCGGGGAAAGTACACAAACTCCCAAAACAACTCATCTACCAGACCCTTCAAACACTACCTGCCCTGCATATGGCAGAGTCTGCAGACTACACATTGGGCTTATCAGCCATCCCAGAACCCACCGAACCTGACTAGAAGCTCATATGCTTTGTTAACCACTCTCCCAAAACACCCTGTCATCTTCAAAGATCTAGATACACTCTTTATAATTCTGTCATTAAGTTGATATTGCCTCTCCCCGTCCTTTCTGCCAAAATGCATCGCCTCGCACTTCTCTGTTTTAATTCTATCCAATTTGCTAGTTTATGTCTTGTTGTCGCCTTGTAATGACGCTAAGATCTAAATCGTTTGCCTCATTTGTGCCATAAATTCATCTGTCTTATTGGACATACTTCATGCATTCAGGTAAAGAGCCTTAATTTTTTAAACTGCTATTCTTTTCATGGACCTAATTCACTGTTGTATATTGCAATTAATCTCTTTCCTTTCTTATCCAATTTTACTCAAATCATCACGACTCTCTGCTACAACTTTTGTCTTTAGATTTCTAAAATTCCCGCATTTGACCCCTTCCACTCCCACCTTTTGGTGCAAAACCCTAGCCACAGCCTTAGTTATATGATTTGCCAGAACACCCATTACAGCCTGGTTTAAACGGAGACCATCACAAAGGAAAACCTTCCTCTTTCCCTAATACAGGTACCAGTGCCCATGAATCATAACCCCTTCTTCCCACACCAATCTTAGAGGCACATGTTTAATTCTCTAGTCTGATTGACCAATGCCAGTTGGCACATGATCAGATAACAACCCAGAGATTATCTTTGAAGTTCTGCACTTTTATCTGGGTCCTAATTTGGGCTCCTCAAAATCTCTCAGCAGAATATCATTCTTGTTCTGCCTATGCTGTTAGTTCCTCTAACCATGACAACTGGATCTATCCCCTCTCACTCCATATTCATCTCCAGCTGTGAGAAATCCTTAACTCTGTACAGGCAACACACCTGAGGATCTACTGGTCGGGGCTTCAGAGAACAGTATCTATCCCCCTGACTATATTGTCTCCTACCACTAGCACATTCCTTTTCACTCTTCCCACTTGAATGGAATCCTGTACCATGGTGCCATGGTCAGTTTGTCCATTTTATTTGTTCTCATCCACACAAGTAGCAAGTACCCAGCACCCAGCTCTGAAGAAGAGTCATGTGGACTCAAAACATTAACTGTTTTCTTTCTCTCCAAAGATGCTGTTAGACCTGCTGAGTTTTTCCAGCATTTTCTGTTTTTGTTTCAATACCCAGTAACTACTGGTCAAGATCAAGGATCGTGGCTCCTCCAACACAGCATGCTGGTTCCCCATGACTGCCTGACTCACAGTCACACTCCTGTCTCTGACCAGTGACCAACTCTAAAGTCCTACTTAACCTAAGGGGTGTGACTGCCTCAGGGAACAAAGTGTCCAGATAACTCTCACCCTTCGTGATGTCCTGCAATGTCTGCACTTGTGACTCAAGCTCAGCAAATGTGGTTAGGGAGGTTTTAAACTAAACTGACAGAGGTGTGGACACCAGAACATAGAAGTAGAAATGAGGAATAAGGTGCATAAATGTGTTTGACAATACTAGAGAAGGGAGTAATAACATATTAAATTGGAGCAGATTATGAACTATGAGAAACGCATAGAGAGGTGTAGAATACATGAAGTGAATGCACAAAGTATGGTGAACAGATGTATGGAGAGCTAGAAGCACAAATAGCCAAATGGAGATATTATAATAGAGTGACAATAACGGAAATGTGGCTTAAAAATGATGAAGACTGAGCACTTAATATACAAAGAAATGAAGAGTTCAGAAATAATAGACAACAGAAAAAGGGAGGTGGGGTGGCATTCGCCAAATTTGTATTTCACCACACCCACCCGATCCAACTCAAGGAGTGGGCTCACAGGCAGTAGGGCAGTCGTCATGGGATATGGCCAGTCCAGTTCAGTTTCTAGTCAATGGTAACCCGCAGGATGTTGATAGTGGGGAATTCAGCGATGGTAATGCCATTGAACATCAAGGGGCAATGGTTAGATTCTCTCTTGTTGGAGATGGTCATTGCCTGACACTGTGTGGCGTGAAAGTTACTTGCCACTTGTCAGCCCAAGCCTGGATATTGTCCAGGTCTTGCTGCATTTGGATAGAAATTGCTTCGATGTCTGAAGAGTTACAAATGGTGCTGAACATTGTGCAATCATCAGCGAACATCCCTATTTCTGAACTTACGATGGAAGGAAGGTCATTGATGAAGCAGATGAAGATGGTTAGGCCGAGGACACTACCCTGAGGAACTCCTGCAGTGATGTCATGGAGCTGAGATGACTGACCTCCAACAACCACAACAATCTTCCTTTGTGCTAGCTATGACTCCAACCAGCCGAGAGTTTTCCTGCTGATTCCCATTGACTCCAGTTTTGCTAGGGCTCCTAGATGCCACACTCGGTCAAATGCAGCCTTTATGTCAAGGACAGTCACTCTCATCTCACGTTGGGAGTTCAGCTCTTTTGTCCATCTTTGAACCAAGGCCGCCGTAATGAGGCCAGGAGCTGAGTGGCCCTGGTGGACCCCAAACTGGGTGTCAGTGTGTAGGTTATTGCTAAGCAGGTGCTTCTTGATAGCTCTGTTGATGACCCCTCCCATTATTTTACTGATGATTAAGAGTAGATTGGTAGTTGGCTGGGTTGGATTTGTCCTGCTTTTTGTGTACAGGACATACCTGGGCAAATTTCCACATAGCTGGGTAGATGCCAGAGTCGTAGCTGTACTGGAACAGCTTGGCCAGGGGGGCAGCAAGTTCTGGAGCCCAAGTCATCAGTACTATTGCCGGAATATTGTCAGGGTTAGGGCCAGAGTTTACAGAAACAGTAAAACAAACGGAATTAAGGGCTCTGTATGTGAATGTCCATAGCATTCACAATAAAACAGATGAATTGTCAGCTCAAATAGAAATTCATATGTCTGGCTGGATAGCCATTACAGAGACGTGGCTACAAGGAAATGAAAGCTGGAACCTGAATATCCAAGGGTATGTGACATTTGGGAAAAGGTGCTGGGGTAGCTCCGTTAATTAAAAAGGGCATTAGTACTGTAGTGAGAGATGACCTTAGTTCTAAAGATCAAGACAGAGAACCAGTTTGGGTGGAACTAAGAAACAGCAAGAAGCAGAAAACATCCTTTATAGGCCACCAAGCAGCAGAAGTAATGTAAAACACAGTATAAATCAGGAAATTACAGATTTGTGTAACAAGGATAATATAGTAATCATGGGGGATTTCAATCTACATATACACTAGATAAAGTAATTACTACTAATGTTGTGAGGGACAAATTCTTGGAATGCATACGAGGTGATTTTCCAGAGCAGTATGTTGATGAACCAACTAGGGAATGGGCTATTTTAGATCTAGTACTGTGCAATGAAAAAGGGCTAATTAATAATCCTGTTGTATAGGAGCCTTTAGGAAAGAGTGGTAGAATATGACAGAATTTTACATTGACCTTCAAAGTGTCAATCAGAAACTGGGGACTTGAATCTAAAGGAAGAAAACTGTGACAGTATGAAGGGCAAATTGGCTATGGTGGATTGGGAAACTACATTTAAAAGTATGACAGTGGATAGGCAATGGCTAACATTAAAAGAACTAGAACATAGTTCACAACAAAAATACATTCCTTTAATGCACAAAAACCCAACAAAAAAGTGTTCCAAATGTGGCTAACGAAAAAAATCAAGGATTGTTATAGGTCAAAAGAAGAGGCATATGAAGTTGCCAATAAAAATGGTAAGCCTGAGGATTGGAAGCATTTTAGAATTCTGCAAAGGAGGACCAAGAAAAAGGTCAGGAAAGGGAAAATAGAATGTAAAACTAAACTAGCAAGAAACATAGCAATGGATTATGAACCATAGAACCATAGACTCACTGACTCAGAGACGTTTACAGCATAGAAGGAGGCCATTCGGCCCATCCCATCGGCACCAGTCAACAAAGATCCGACTACACTAATCCCATTTTCCAGCACTTGGCCCATAGCTCTGGAGGCTATGGCAACACAAGTGGACATCTAATTATTTCTTAAATGTTACAAGAGTTTCTGACTCAACCACCCTTTCAGGCAGTGAGTTCCAGACTCCCACCACCCTCTGAGTGAAAACATTTCTCCTCAATTTCCCTCTTAGCCTTCTACCTCTTACCTTAAATCTAAGCCCCCTGGTTATTGACCCCGCTACTAATGGAAAAAGTGCCTTCCTATCCACCCTTTCTATGCCCCTCATATTCTTATACACCTCAATCAAGTCCCCTCTCAACCTTTGCTGCTCCAAGGAAAACAACCCCAGCCTAGCCAATCTTTCCTCACAGCTCAGACCCTCCAGCCAGGCAGCATCCTGGTAAATCTCCTCTGCACCCTTTCCAGTGCAATCACATCCTTCCTATAATGTGGAGACCAGAACTGCACACAGTACTCCAGTTGTGGCCTAACCAGTGTTTCATACAGTTCCAGCATAACCTCCCTGCTCTTATGCCTCAGTTAATAGAGGCAAGTATCCCATTTGCCTTCTCAACCATTTTATTTACCTGCCTGGCTACTTTCAGGGATCTGTGGATATGTACACCAAGGTCCCTCTAATCTTTCCAGGGTCCTACCATTCATAGTGTAATCCCTTGCCTTGTTATCCCTACCCAAGTGCATTACCTCACACTTTTCCAGGCTGAATTCCATTTGCCACAACTCTGCCCACCTGACCAGTCCTCCTGCAATTTACGGCTATCCTGCCCACTATTTACCAACCTACCAATTTTCATGTCATCCACGAACTTCTTGATCATAAACATTTAAGTCCAAATCATTTATGTACACCACAAACAGCAAGGGCCCCAGCACCGAACACTGCAGAACCCCACTAGAAACAGGCTACCAGTCACAGGAACATCCCTCTACCATCACTGCTTCCTGCCTCTCAGCCAATTTTGGATCCAACATGCCACTTTGCCTTGGATCCCATGGTCCCTTACTTTCTTTACCAGTCTGCTTTAAGAGACCTTAACAAAAACCTTGCTAAAGTCCACGTAAACCACATCAAATGCATTACCCTCATCAACGCTCCTGGTTACCTCCTCAAAAGATTCAATCAAATTTGTCAAACACAACCTTCCCTTAACAAATCCATGTTGACTATCCCTGATTAATCTGTGTCTCTCCAAGAGTAGATATATTCTGTCCCTCAGAATTCTTTCTAGTAACTTCAGCACCACTGAGACGGACTAATTTGTAATTTCCTGGTCTAACTCTTATTCCATTTTTAATAATGGGACAACGTTAGCAGACCTCTGGCACTTCACCTGTGGCCAGAGAGGTTTTGAAAATTACTGCCAGGGTCCCTGGTATCTCTTCCCTTACCTCCCTCAACAGCCTGGGATACTTCTCGTACGGGCCTACAGATTTATTCACTTTTAAGGCCACTAAAACCGCTAGTACCTCCTGTCTCTCTATATTAATTTCCTCTAATATTTCACAGTCTTCCACCCTGATGTCTATACCTGCGTCCTTTTCCATTGTGAAGACCAACTCAAAGTATTCATAGAGGACTGTACCCACGTCTTCAGGGTCCACACACAGATTATCTCTATGGTCCCTAATTAGCCCTACTCTTCCTCTAGTTAGTCTCTTGCTCTTTATATATTTAAAAAAAACTTTGGTTTTCCTTTATTCTACCCATCAATTCTTTCTCATGCACTCTCTTAGATATCCTAATTTCCTTCTTAAGTTCCCTCCTGTACTGTTTATACTCCTCTAGGGACTCTGCTGTATTGGGCCATGAGCTTCTCTTTTTTTCTTAATCCTAACCCTTATGTCCCTTGACATCCAGGGTTCTCCAGACTTGGTCTCCCCTTTGTCTTTACGGGAACATATTTGCTCTGTACTCTTGCTATTTCCTCCTTGAATGCCTCCCATTGCTCTGACACAGTTTTATCTGCAAGTAGCTGCTCCCAGTCCACTTCGGTCAAATCCTTAGTAAAATGAACCTTTTCCCAGTTTAGAACATTTATTCCTAGCCCAACCTTATCCTTTTCCGAATATCAGGTCCAGAACTGACCCTCCCTTGTTGGGCTTTCTACATACTGGCTAAAATAGTTCTGGATGCAACTGAAGAGTTTTGCTCCCTCCCTACCTTGCACACTAAAACTATCCTAGTTAATACTTGGGTAGTTAAAATCCCCTACAATTACTGCCTTATTGTTCTTACACTTTTCTGAAATTTGATTCCATAATTGATCCTCTATCCCTCCTGGCTGTTTGGGGGCCTATAGCACACACCCAGCAGCATGTTTTCACCTTTTGTGTTTTTTACTTCTATCCATAAGGCCTCATTTGATGATCTTTCTAAGAGGGCTGATCAACGGCAAATGGAATTTAATCCGGATAAGTGTGAGGTGATGCACTTGGGCAGGACAAACAAGGCACGAGCTTACACAATGAATAGTAGGGCCGAGCATCACAGGGAACTTGGTGTACATGCCCATCGGTCCCTTAAGGTAGCAGGACAGGTAGATGAGGCGGTTAAGAAGGCATATGGGATACTTGCCTTTATTAGCCAAGGCATAGAATATAAGAGCAGGGAGGTTATGCTGAACTGTATAAAATGCTGGTTAGGCCACAGCTAGAGTATTACGTGCAGTTCTGGAATCCGCATTATAGGAAGGATGTGATTGCACTAGAGTGAGTGGAGAGGAGATTTACCAGGATGTTGCTTGGGCTGGAGAGTTTTAGTTATAAGGAGAGATTAGATAGACTAGGGTTATTTTCCTTGGAGAAGAGGAGATTGAGGGGGGACATGATTGAGGTGTTATAAAATAATGAGTGGCATAGGTAGGGTAGACAGGAAGGAACTTTTCCCCTTGGTGAAGGGATCAATAATCAGGGGGCATAGATTTAAGGTAAGGGGCAGGAGGTTTAGAGCAGATGTAAGGAAGAATTTTTTCACCCAGAGGGTGGTGGGAATCTGGAACTCACTGCCTGAAAGGGTGGTAGAGGCTGAAACCCTCATAACATGTAAGAAGTATTTGCATGTGCACTTGCAATGCCATGGCATACAAGGCATTGGGCCTAGTGCCGGAAATGGGATTAGAATAGTTAGGTACTTGTTTGACCAGCGCAGACTTGATGGGCTAAAGGGCCTTTTCCTGTGCTGTTGAGCTCTATGACTTTGTGACTCTATATCATCCCTCCTCACAGCTATAATTGATTCCTTGATCTATATTACGACCCCCAGCTCCTCTTCTATCTACCTCTCTATATCGTCTGAATACCCTATAACCAGGAATATTGAGCTGCCAATCCTGCCCTTCTTTTCACCAAGTCTCAGTTATAGCTATGATATCACACTCCCACATGCCTATCTGTGCCCTCAATACGTCTGTCTTCTTCCTCAGGCTCCTTGCATTAAATTATACTCCATTTAGCCTTGCTAAACTCACCTCTTTCTTCTCTAGCCTATATTTCCTCTGCCTTCCAGACTCACTTACTAGCATTTTAACTTCTAATTCCATCTCAGCTTCTCTCCCCTCTGAACTACTTTTCAGGATCCCATCCCATGAGAATTTAGTTTAAATCCACCCCGACAGCATTAGCAAACATCCCCGTGAGGATGTTGGTCCCGTTCCTGTTAGATGTAACCATAGAAAAGTTATGGTGCAGAAAGAGGCCATTCAGCCCACCATATCTGCACAAGCCAAAAAGAAAAAATAGAAACTAGCCATTCAATTTGATCCCACTTTCCAGTATCTATAGATATGTAAAAAGGAAAAGATTATCACAGAATTACAAAATCTTAACGGCACATCGTGTCTCCAAATGAGCATTATGACCTAGTGCCATTGCCCTGCCTTTTCCCTGTACCCCAGCACATTGTTTCTATTCAAATAATCATCTAATGCCCTCTTGGATGCCTCAGTTGAACCCGCCTCTACCACACCTCCAAGCAGTGCATTCCAGACCTGAACCACTCGTATGAAAAAGTTTTTTCTCACATCCCACTTGCTTCTTTTGCAAAACACTTTATAAATCTGTGCCCTCTCATTCTTGATCCTTTTACGAATGGGAACAGTTTCTCCCTATCTACACTGTCCAGCTCCCTCATGATTTTGAACATTTCTATCAAATCTCCTCTTAGCCTTCTTCTCTCCAAGTAGAACAGTCCCAATCTCTCCAATCTATCCTCATCGCCGCAGTTTCTCATTCCTGGAGTCATTCTTGTAAACCTCTTCTGCACTCTCTCCAATATGTTCACATCCTTCCTATAATATGGTGCCCAGAACCATACACAATATTCCAGCTGAGGTCTAACAAGCGTCTTATATAAATTCAGCATAACCTCCCTGCTCTTGTACTCTACGTCCCTATTAATAAAGCCCAGGATACTATATGCTTTATTAACTGCTTTCTCTACCTGTCCTGCCAACTTCAATGATCTATGCACAAATACACCCAAGTCTTTCAGCTCCTGCACCCCCTTCAAAATTTCACTCCTCATCTTGTGTTGTCTGTTCATGTTCTTCCTACCAAAATGTATCACCTCACACTTCTCCGTATTGAACTTCATCTGCCACCTATCTGCCCACTCCACCAACTTGTCTATGTCCTCTTGAAGCTCTACTCTGTCCTCCTGACAGTTCACAACACTCCCAAGCTTTGTATCATTTGCAAATTTTGAAATTGTCCCCTGAACACCAAGATCTAGATCATTAATATATATCAGGAAAAGAAGGGTCCCAATACTGACCCCTGGGGAACTCCACAACAAACGTTCCTCCAGCTCAAAAGTATCCATTGACCATTACTCTCTGCTTCTTATTTTTGAGCCAATTTTGTATCCATGTTGCTACTGCCCCTTTTATTCCATGAGCAATAACTTTTCTCACAAAAAAATAAAAACAAAAAACTGCAGATGCTGGAAATCCAAAACAAAAACAGAATTACCTGGAAAAACTCAGCAGGTCTGGCAGCATCAGCGGAGAAGAAAAGAGTTGACGTTTCGAGTCCTCATAACCCTTCAACAGAACTGAGTGAATCTTAGGAGAGGGGTGAAATATAATCTGGTTTAAGGTGGGGGGGGGGGGGTGTGATTGGGTTGGGGGGAGAGAAGTTGGGGGGGTGGTTGGTGTGGTTGTAGGGACAAGCAAGCAGTGATAGGAGCAGATAATCAAAAGATGTCACAGACAAAAGAACACAGAGGCGTTGAAGGTGGTGATATTATCTAAACGAATGTGCTAATTAAGAATGGATGGTAGGGCACTCAAGGTACAGCTCTAGTGGGGGTGGGGTGGAAAGGCTAGCAGGGCATAAAAGATTTAAAAATAATCTCCTCTACATTGGAAAGACCAAACGTAAGCTGGGCGACCGCTTTGCAGAACACCTGCGGTCTGTCCGCAAGAATGACCCAAACCTCCCTGTCGCTTGCCATTTTAACACTCCACCCTGCTCTCTTGCCCACATGTCTGTCCTTGGCTTGCTGCATTGTTCCAGTGAAGCCCAACACAAACTGGAGGAACAACACCTCATCTTCCGACTAGGCACTTTACAGCCTTCCGGACTGAATATTGAATTCAACAACTTTAGATCTTGAACTCCCTCCTCCACCCGCACCCCCTTTCTGTTTCTTCCCCTTTCCTTTTGTTTTTTCCAATAATTTATATAGATTTTTCTTTTCCCACCTATTTCCATTATTTTTAAATCTTTTATGCCCTAACCTTTCCACCCCACCCCCACTAGAGCTGTACCTTGAGTGCTCTACCATCCATTCTTAATTAGCACATTCGTTTAGATAATATCACCAACTTCAACGCCTGTGTTCTTTTGTTCTTTTGTCTGTGACATCTTTTGGTTATCTGCTCCTATCACTGCTTGCTTGTCCCTACAACCACACCAACCACCCCCCCACTTCTCTCCCACCACCCAACCACCCCCCCCTCACCTTAAACCAGCTTATATTTCACCCCTCTCCTTAGATTCACTCAGTTCTGTTGAAGGGTCATGAGGACTCGAAACGTCAACTCTTTTCTTCTCCGCCGATGCTGCCAGACCCGCTGAGTTTTTCCAGGTAATTCTGTTTTTGTTTTTAACTTTCCTCACAAGTCGGTTGTGCGGCACTGTGTTAAATGCCCTTTGAAAGTCCATGTGCACCACATCAACAGCATTACCCTCATCGACCTTTTCTGTTACCTCTTCAAATTAAGCAAGGTGAGGTGTAAGGAACATTTGCATTTTTAGATAAATTAGGTTAATCTGAATTTCAAAGAGATGGTAAGATGTTACACCTAGCCAGAAGAAGCCAAGCCAAACAGTGTGTTTATTTTTCCCAAAGGTTACTGATAAAATAAGCACTATGAAAAGATTTATATTATGAGAAAGGTAAAGTTCCAAAGTCAAATTGGAACAATGGAATTTGCATTAAAAAGGGAGAAATATGAATAAAGGAGATGAGTCTATGTGTAAGATGAGAAGGCATTCTAAGATCTAACACAAATGTGAAAAACCTCCAGTCTCTCTGTACCAAATTGCTGTCTACAGAAAGAGAAACTAAGAAAACTCACTTTGAATATCACTTTCCAGGGTATTGTGTTGCTTTGCCTGCATCTGCTTAAATCTGTTTGTTTTTGCTGTTGCCTTAACTGAGGTGTAACTAGGAGTCAGATTAATTAGGAGTTATTATAATATTAATTTGTAGACTTATGTATGTGCTTGAAATCTTTTCTTTTGTTAATAAATGATTAATCTAGTTTTCTGAAAACCTCTGAAGTTGCGGTAGTCTTTTTACTTCTGAATTCAAGGCACACATCACGAAATAAAATACAAATTGCAAAACAGTTGTAACTGCGTAATCAAGTTTCCCTCATGGATTTGATCCGACTGGCACACATCATCTGCCACATCATAACACTGGCGCATGCAAAGGATCAAACCACTAGCAGCACAGATGTTAAGGAGATGTTAATTCAGCTATCAAAAAACAAGGTACATAAAAGCAAAGAATAACATGTGTTTACCAAAAAGAAGCTGTGGCCTACCAGTTAGCAGAGGAGAGAAAAGCAAGTAGTAAAGTTTACTCTGCCTGGAATCTGTTAGCTATCAGATTGTCACGGGCCTGTCTGCCACATCGCATCCTTGCAATGGCCTCTGTGTGTGCCTCTGCAACATCCTGGCCCTTGTCAACACCATCTCTTCATCACTCGAAGAGATATCTCGGTCCTCCATGCCAAGACATGCCCCCAGGTAGCACCAAGTTGTTCAGGGTGCAGCAGACAGCGATGATCCGGGGCACTCCCTGTGGGAGCACTGGAGTGCCCTGCCCAAGCGCTCCAAACATCTAAACCCCATCTTTAGGAAGCCTATCGCCTGCTCAATCGTGGCGTGGCCCTTATGAGGCATTTGTGGCACTTGGAGGCAGTCTGCAGGCAGCCAAGGCTTCTGGGGTTTCCCTTGTCCCCAAGGAGCCAGCCCTCCAATCGCTGAGGTCCTTCAAAAATTTGTGGCACCGAGGAGTGATTCAGAATGTAGGCATCATGAAAGCTCCCTGGGAACCGAGCACAAACATATAGGATTTTTTATGGATGATCACACATCAGCTGCACATTCAGCTTTCTATTGATGAATGTGACTGACTGACTGATGCCAGGGAGCACTCAAGACCACGTGTGTGCAGTCAATGGCCCCTTGCACCTATGGGAAACTGCAATTTCTGCAAAACCCAATTCTCTGGCAGGCTGGCTTTTGGAATTCAGGCAGAATTTGACAAGTTGGTGCAATCTCCTGAAGAGGGCATCTGTCACCTCCCAGATGTACTTGTGCCCCGCTGCCTGGGAAATGTCACACTGGTCCCCAGTGGAGCTACTGGCAAACAAGTTTACCATGGTGGTTGAATTTAATGCCACTAGCTTGGGATTGATTCCAAGTCCTTGCAACCGCAGGTCTCTGTGGAGAAGCTGGCAGATGTAAGCAAGCACGTTCCAGGACATTATGGGGAGATGGTGGTGTAATTGTAATGTCACTGAACTAGTAACCCAGAGGTCCAGGCTAACATTCTGGGGACATGGGTTCAAATCTCATCACGGTAGCCAGTGGAATTTGAGTTCAGTAAACAAAATCTGGAAGATAAAACTAGTTTCAGTAATGTCAGCCATGATACTATCATCGATTATCATAGGGAAGGAAATCTGCCATCCTTATCTGGTCTGGCCTACATGTGAATCCAGACCCACAGAAATGTGGTTGACTCTTAACTGCCCTCCAAAATGGCCTAGCAAACTACTCAGTTCAAGGGCAATTAGGGATGGTCAACAAATGCTGGCCTTGCCAATGATGCCCAATCCCATGAAAGAATAAATTTTTAAAATCCTAAGGTGCCTCCAGCATTACCTTTCGCTTATCTGTAGGTAGCTGCACTGCCTGTGACATAACCAAGTTTGGGCTAATGCTCAAAGTGGAACTGGCCCCTGGTCGCCAGCATCCTGACCTTCTTGAGGCCCTGTTGCCTCTTGCTGCTCAGGCCATTGCTCCTCCTGGCCCTGGGCTAACCTGTGCCGGTTCTTACTCATCTGGACGAGAGCCAGTAGAAAGGCAGGGTTGCCAGCAACTTGCAACATCTAGGCCTCAGCGGATCTGTAAATGAATTGCAGTAATCCATTTAGTGAGCATATTCTTCATAGATTAGCCTCTAGCTCTGAGCCACAAAGCCAATGCTAAGCCCTGTGCCTAGCTTCCGTCTGGGCATGGCATCTCCACCCCAACCCTCGCAGGTGAAGGACATACTATAGGACCACAGATGAGTGTTCCTTCTGTTCATATATGACTGTGTATGGAGACATTGCACATAGACCGGGGTCACGAGAGCCATGTACGATAACCCTCCCTCAGACACTATTCCGCTTGCCTCCAATACCCTCGAGACTCTATAGAGAGGCCATTGTTTTGGCGTCATAGAAACACTTATCACATAAGCCCTTGTCAGCCATGACCATTTACCAGGGAGGATGGAGGTTCTGAGTTGGGACTTTGCTGCATCCACCATTCACGTACCTTGGAGGGATCCACCTCCCTTCCTTCCTCTCTTCATCCCTGCCTCTGACAGCAGCAGATGCTAATTTGCACAGAATGTACAACAGCTCCAGACCTTAATGGGTTCTCACTGGAATGCAACCTATTAGTCTTGCAGCAAAGCTGGTTTATTGGGCATTGGAACCCTGAGCCCAGTCCTCCGTGGAGTTCCCTTTACTCGGCACAAAAAAATGAAGCACTAACACCCCCCACCTGAGATGAGACCCCTCTCATATCGAATGCTTGCAAGGTTTTACGAACTGCACAACAATCTTTACAGCTTCAGCATGATGCGTGTGAGGTTTCCCAGTGCATCAAACAGCATCCACCCTCCCCCTGTTACCCACTGAAGTCTCCCCATCCTCCTACATAATCACCGTCTTGTCATTTCTCTTCTTCCTGTAACCATCCACCTTCCCCCTGTCACCCTGGACCCAATTATTAATTTTGTGCCAATTCCTACTTTCTCCCCATGCCCCATCCATGCCCCTCCTGACCCCTCCCATTCTTGTAGCCACCTGTACCCTGACTTTTGCGACCATCCTCCATGAAACCATCCACTACCTGCCATGAGCCTAGGACTTCCTCCCTACCTGGTCCAACTCTCATCTCTGACTGTGACTGTACCTTCTGTGTCCCAGTACCCTCATTCAAGTCCTTTTGACCAATTTCTTGAACTCATGGACCACGCCCTTTAGACCCATCTCTCTACAATGCTCACTGCCAGAGAGGCCTTTCACCCTCCTACAACAGCAGCAAGACATGCTTACCCTTTTAAACAAGCCCCAGGCAGTCTGGTTTCCATCCCCGGACTTTCTCTGATCAAGCCCTGGACAGTCTGGCTTCTTTCCCCAGACACCCTCCCACTCTTCCCTGCTGGTCCTTCCTCCCCTGTCCAGCCTTCGCTCCACCCTTTCCCCTTTAGCCTGCCTTCCCTGACCAGCATCTCCTCCACTGTTCCCCGCTGGTACTCCCTCCCCTGTCCAGCCTTCATTCCACCCTTTCCCCCTTAGCCTGCCTTCCCTGACCAGCCTCTCCTCCACCCTTCACCATTGGTCCTCCCTCCCCTGTCCAGCCTTCTCGGAGCTTGGCCTACCGACACCCGATCTTAATGAAGAAGTTGACATTTCTTTGTGGTCCTCAAGAAGGCAAAGCAGCGGCTACTCACTTCAATATCCTGGAAGAAGACTACCTCGCCAGGTGCACACTATTTGTATGCACTCATAAATATGAACATTCTAATTTCTCACTGGCAGGGTACTTAATTCTGGTGAGCTGGCCTTTTAATGAACATACATGACATGCAAATGCATGCAAAAGGTGCTCCCAACACTGTTTGTCAGGAAGCTCAACCTGCCTTTAAAGCCTTGAGAACTTAATTGCAAAAGCTCATCCCGCCACCAGGAAACTAATTTTTGGCCTCCCGCCAAATTAAGTTCCCCCACTCGCCAAGGTGGGACTGGAATATTCTGGCCATAGAGTTATTACAGCACAGTAGAAGGCCACTCAGTATATCGTGTCAATGCTAGTTCTATGCAGGCTAACCCAGTCAATCCATAACCCATGCAAGTTTATTTCCTTTGAGTGCCCATTCAACTTCTTGTTGAAATCATTCATCATCTCTGCGGAGCAAGTTCACATTTCCCCTGTATCTCTTGCCCAAAACTTTACATTAGCTGATGTTATAAGGACTAACAAACAATAATGTGAATGGCTTTTCTCTGTCTACCTTATCTAATCCTGTCATAATCTTGTATACCTCTATCAAATCTCCCCTCAATCTCCTTGGCTTCAAGAAGAATAACTCCAGCATGTCCAAACTAATTTTATAGCTAAAATCCCTCATCACTGGAACCATTCTGGTAAATCGCTTCTGCACTCTCACATGCTTTCTAAGGTATGCTAACCAAAATTGGATGCAACACTCCAGTTGTGGCCAAACTAGAGCCTTATAAGTGTTCAATATAACAATATATCCTGCAACCTTCAAAGATCTATGCATATGAACCTCCCAGGTCTCTCTGTCCCTGCTGTATACTCTTTAGAACTGTGTCATGTAGTCTGTATTACCTCTCCCAATCCCTTCTTAAAATGCATCACCTCACACTTCTCTGTATTAAATTCCATATGCCACTTGTCAGCCCAATTTGCTAGCTTATACATGTCCTGTTGCAGTCAATTAGTATCATCCTCACTGTTTACCACTCCTGCAGGTTGGGTATTATCTGCAAATTTTGAAGTTTTTTACTCTGTGTTCCAATATCCAAGTAATTTATATATAGCAAAAATTGCAATGATCCCTAATGCTTGAGGAACATCACTTTCTATGATCCTCCAGTCCAAAAAACAATCATTCACATTGACTGCCGTTTTCTTGTATTTAAGCCAATTTTTTATCCCAGCTGACAATGACCCTTTGTTCACCTGCCTTTTATGTGGTACTTTGTCAAATGCTTTGTTAAAACCCACATAGACTTTATCCACTGTGTTCCCTTCAACCTTCACTGCTACTTCATCAAAATATTCAATGAGTTGAGTCAAGCACCATTTCCCTTTTACAAATCTGTACCAGTTCTCTTTTTTTTTTCTTGTTGCTTTTATCCTCCTTTTTCCACTCTAAAACCTTACATACCACCGATTTAAACCGACTGGCCTATAGTTACTCGGAATGCCCTTTCACACTTTCTTGAATAAGGGTGAGAGCTTTGCCACTTTCCAATCCTCTGGCACCTCCCCAATATCTAGGGAAGATTGGAAGATTATGGCAAGCCTTTCAACTATCCCCACACCCACTTGCTTTAGCAACATGGATGGCAAGCTATCCAGACCAAGCAACTAAGCTAGCCAGCCTTTCCAGCACATTCGGTATTTCAATTTTCAGTAAATTGATGCAGAACTGCAAAGCAATGGCCGTCTTCAACAACAAGAGGGTCTAACTATTTACCTTTCACATTCAACAGTATTTACCATCATCTGATCCACTATCAATATCCTGGGGATTACCATTGGCCAGAAACTGAACTGGACTAGCCATATAAATACTGTGGCTACAAGAACAGATCAGAGGCTAGGAATGTTGCGATGAGTAACACAGCTCCTGACTCCCCAAAGCCTGTCCGCCATCTACAAGGCACAAGTCAGAAATGTGATGGCTCCCCTTGTCTGGATGACTATGGCTCTATCTACACTCAAGAAGCTTGACACCAGGAAAAAGCAGCAGCTTGATTGGCACCCCATCCACTACCTTAAACATTCACTCCCTCCACCATCGGTGCACTGAGCCTGCACTGCGCACCATCTACAAAATGCAGTGCAGCAACTCACCAAGGTTTGCAACATTGCCTTCCAAATCTGTAGAACAACAAGGACAGCAGGCACGTAGGAACCACCACCTGCAAGTTCCCTGTCCAACTTCCACAATATCTTGACTTGGAACTATATTGCCATTCTTACATCATCACTGGGTCAAAAATGTGGAACTCCCTCCCTAACAGTACTACCAATTAGTAACTGCACCATATGACTGCAGTGATTCAAGCAAGCTGGCCTGATTAACAACATCCACAGCCCATGAATGAATAATCGAAAAAAAAATTTGGTAACTCCACTTGTCTGTTCCATCTCAGGTTTCATTTTCAATTGCTGAATATGTACAATCCAAGTACCTGTTCTCTGCTAATTCCCTTTGCCCCTGGGTTGCTGCACCTTCCCAGACTGCCATTAGGTGTCGTACCACAACTACTGATCACCATTAGCTGCTTTTCGGCCCTGTCTGCTCTGTCCAAAAGTTCCTCAATAAACTGCTGCAGGCGAACTTTCGCATTTGCTTCTCGTGCTGCTGTCTCTTGTAAGAACTGATCAATCTGTGACACCTCCCTGCAAAAATCAACAGCGGAAAACAGAGAAAATATTAAATCACAAAGGCAGACGATTCAGTTCATTAAAAAGTTCCAATGGTGAGCATGCAAACACATCAGTGACACATGGAACAATTTTGTATGCAGGCACAGCAGGTAATTAAGAAAACTAATAGAATGTTATCACTTTTTGTGAGGAGAATTGAATACAAAAGTAGGGAGGTTATGCTTCAGTTGTATAGGGCACGAATGAGATCACATTTGGAGTGTTGTGTACAATATTGGTCTCTTTATTTAAGTAAGGATGTAAATGCATCAGAAGTATTCAGAGAAGGTTCACTGGACTAATACCTGGAATGGGCGGGTTGTCTTATGAGGAAAGGTTGGACAGGCTAGGCTTGTATCCACTGGAGTTTAGAAGACTAAGAGGTGACTTGATTGAAGCATATTAGAAGGGTCTTGACAGGGTAGATGTGGAGAGGATATTTCCTCTTGTGGGAGAATCTTGAACTAGGGGTCACTGTTTAAAAATAAAGGGTTGGTCAGGCAGGGATGAGGAGAAATTTTTTCTCCCAGAGGGTAGTGAGTCTTTCTTCCTCAAAAGAGTGTGGAAGCAGAGTCTTTGAATATTTTTAAGCCAGAGCTGGATAGATTCTTCATAAACCAGGAGGTAAAAGGGGATAGGGGAGAGGTTACAATCAGATCGGCCATGATCTTACTGAATGACGGAGCAGGCTCGAGCAGCCAAGTGACTTACTCCTGCTCCTAATTCATATGCTCATATGTTCGCATGCATCAGGACACCCAGATCCTTCTGTTTCTCAGAGCTCTGCAATCTCTCGCCACTTACATAGTATACTTCCTTTTTATTCTTGTTGTTATTATTGTTTTCCTCTTACACTGGCATTTTTGCAAAGTGTCCTAATGAGTTCAAGAGGGCATTAGATGATTATTTGAATAGAAACAACGTGCACGGATACGAGGAAAAGGCAGGGGAATGGTACTAGGTAATAATGCTCATTTGGAGAGCCGCGATGGGCTGAATGGCCTCCTTCTGTGCCGTTAAGATTCTGTGATTCTGTGAGTGCAACATGAAAAGCTTTGACATGTCTCTTTTTGCAGCAATACTCAGGTTCTGTACTATCAAATGACTATCTGTATATCTGAGACAGAGCTACGACAAAGACCAAATTCGGGATATCAACAACATAGTTTGACTTACAGATGAGTTAAGAACAGGTAAGCTATCTGTTAAATGTTTCCAAGCATGTATTCTCCATGGCAATGCCTCTCCCAATCAGAGTCCACTTGCCAACCAATTAGCATTCTCTTCACATATAGTATAATTGTTGTTTTTCCCTTGTATTGGTATTCCTGCAAAATGTCCTGATTGAGTTCTTTTTTAAGCAATATATTTTATTTAAAATGGAGAATTTCATATTTTCCCACATTATACTCTATTTGCCAGATATTTGCCCACTCACTTAACCTATCTATGTCACTCTGTAGCCTCCTTATGTCCTCTTCACAACTTTCCTACCTATCTTTGTATCATCAGCAACTTTAGCTAGTATACCTTCGGTCCCTTCACCCAAGTCATTTATAGAAATTGTAAACAGTTGAGGCGCCAGCACCGAACCCTGTGGCACATCACTTTATACATCCCGCCAATCAGAAAAAGCCCCAATTATGTCAACTCTCTGTTTCTTGTTAGCCAGCCAATCTTCTAGCCATATCAATATGTTACCCGCTATGCCATGAGCTCTTATTTCCTGCAATAAGTTTTCATGTGGCACTTTATCAAATGCCTTCTAGAAATCTAAGTACAGCACATCCATCAGTTCCCCTTTATCCATAGCACATGTGACTCCTTCAAAGAACTCCAATAAATTGGTTAAACATGATTTCCCTCTCACAAACCATGTTGACTGCCTGATTACCTTGAATTATTCTAAATGCCCTGCTAATAACGTCTTTAATAATAGCTTTGAACATTTTCCCTATGACAGATATTAAGCTAACTGACCTGCATTTGCCTGCTTACTGTCTCCCTTTTTGAATAAAGGAGTTACATTCACTATTTTCCAATCTGATGAGACCTTCCCCAAATCTAGGGAATTTTGGAAAATTAAAACCAACACATCAACTATCTCACTAGCCACGTCTTTAAAGACCCTAGGATGAAGTCCATCAGGACCTGGGGACATGTCAGCCCACAGCTCCAACAATTTGCTCAGTACAGAGTCCTTGGTGATTGTAACTTTCTTGAGTTCCTCCCTCCCTTTTATCTCCTGATTTACAGCTATTTCTGGGATGTTACCTCTATAGTGAAGACTGATCAAAATACCTGTTCAATTCATCTGCCATCCCCTTATTTTCCATTATTAATTCCCTAGACTCACTTTCTATAGGACCAATGCTCACATTGTTAACTCATTTCTTTCTTAAATATCTATACAAGGCCGGTATTCTACAATGAAACAGGGCATTGGTTCCTTGGAGGAGTGCAGTCAGAGTCAAGTTTGTGGCATCACAATCAGCTCTACTGTACAGGAGGGGAGGAAGAAGAAAGGAAGAGCTATAGTGATAGGGGATTCATTGGTTAGGGAAACAGACAGGCATTTCTGTGACCATAGACATGACTCCAGGATGGTATGTTGCCTCCCTGGTGCCAGGGTCAAGGGTGTCATGGAGCGGCTGTAGGACATTCTTCTTGGGGAGGGTGAACAGCCAAAAGTTGTGATCGACGTTGGTACCAATGACTTAGGTAGGAAAGGGGATGGGCTCATGAAAGCAGATTTAGGGGAGCTAGGAAAGAAATTGAGAAGCAGGGCCTCTAAAACAGAGTAATCTCAGGTTTACTCCTAGCCCCATGTGCAAGTGAGTATAGAAATAGGAGAACTGAGCAATTAAACACGTGGCTGGAAAGCTGGTGTAGGAGGGAGGGCATCAGATTTCTGAGGCACTGGGACCGGTTCTGGGGAACCTGAGGGCAAATTCAGAGCAGGGAAAGGAATATAGAAAATTAGTGAGTCACTCCGAAAGGCAGAAGCAGCACAGGTTAAAAAGTGTACAGCACAGGAATTTGGCAGTGTTAACAGGTATATATATAAATGCAAGGAGTATAGTAAATAAAGCTGATCAAAATCCTGGATATAGAGTTTTCAGGCAGGATAATCAGGCAGTGAGGAGGGATGATGTGCTAAATGAAGTATCAAATGAGGCCTTATGGGTTGAGCTCAAAAATAAAAAAGGGGCAGCTACACTGCTAGGAGTGCACTATAGACCCCCAAGTAGCAGAGGGGATGAGAAGAGCAAATATGTAGACAGAATTTCTCAGTGCAAGAACAATAGGGCAGTAATAGATCTGGGTCTGCACTATAGTGCTGATTTGGGCTTTATTAGAGTGCTTTCATTGGAGTTTGGTCAGGGAAGGAGTTCGGTGGCGAGGGAAGGAAGTAATCCATAAAAACAAAAAAACTGCGGATGCTGGAAATCCAAAACAAAAACAGAATTACCTGGAAAAACTCAGCAGGTCTGGCAGCATCGGTGGAGAAGAAAAGAGTTGACGTTTCGAGTCCTCATGACCCTTCATGAAGGGTCATGAGGACTCGAAACGTCAACTCTTTTCTTCTCCACCGATGCTGCCAGACCTGCTGAGTTTTTCGAAGGAAGTAATCCGTTCATTTTCTACCTTTCTTCAGTGAGAAGAGCCACAGCCTTAGTAAGTAGGACCTGGTGAGTGTTTCTTCTATCCTTAATATGTTCTAAACTAAAGGAAGGTAAAATAAAAGGTAGTAATTTAAGAGTAAGTCATGGCAGGGCAGATCAGTCAAGCGGAATGCTCCTCCTGTGCGATGTGGGAAGTCCACATTTCCAGCATCTAGGATAATCACTTGTGCAGGAGGTATCTCCAGCTGAAGCTACTTGAAATCTGCTTTTTGGAGTTGGATCAGCGGCTGGAGTCACTGTGGAACATCCGCAAGGATGAGATCTTTGTGGATAACACGTACAGTGAGGTGGTCACAACGCAGGTGAAGAGTGCACAGGAAGAAAGGGAATGAGTGACTGCCAGACAGAGGAAAAGCACTAAGCGGATAGTGCAGGGGTCCCCTGGGTCCATCTCACTCTCTAACAGATTTTCCATTTTGGATATTGCTGGGGGAGATGGCTTCTCAAGGAAATGCAGCAAGAGCCAAGTCCATGGCGCCATGAGTAGCTCAGCTGCACAGACTGGGAGAAAAAAGAATGGGAACGCAATAGTGATCGGGGGTTCTATCACAAGGGAAACAGATGTGTAACACCAGGATTGTATGTTGTCTCCTTTTGCTAGGATCAAGGATGTCACTGAGCAGCTGTAGGATATTCTGAAAGGGGTAGAGTCTTGGTCCATATTAGTACCAACAACATAGGCAATAAGAGGGAGAGGTCCTGAAAGCTTAGAAATAAATTAAAAAGCAGGAATTGAAAGGTCGAAATCTCAGAATTACTTGCAATGCCAAGTGCTAGCAAGATCATAACAGGAGAATAGACCAGATGAATGCATTGGTGAGAGATGGTATAGCAGGGAGGGATTTAGATTCCTGAGGCATTGGGACCGATTCTGGGGAAGACAGGACCCATACATAGGCTGGATGGGTTGCAGCCCAGCAGGACCAGGACCAATATCCTAGCAGGGGTAAAAACAAAAAACTGCGGATGCTGGAAATCCAAAACAAAAACAGAATTACCTGGAAAAACTCAGCAGGTCTGGCAGCATCAGCGGAGAAGAACAAAGTTGACATTTCGAGTCCTCATGACCCTTCAACAGAACTGAGTAAAAATAGGAGAGGGGTGAAATATAAACTGGTTTAAGGTGGGGGGGTGGGGGGAGAGAAGTGGGGGGGGTGGTGGTTGTAGGGACAAGCAAGCAGTGATAGGAGCAGATAATCCAAAGATGTCACAGACAAAAGAACAAAGAGGTGTTGAAGGTGGTGATATTGTCTAAAAGAATGTGCTAATTAAGAATGGATAGCAGGACACGTAAGGTACAGCTCTAGTGGGGGTGGGGTGAAATAAGACTAACAGGGCATAAAAGGTATAGATTTAAAAATAATGGAAATAGGTGGGAAAAGAAAAATCTATGTAAATTATTGGAAAAAACAAAAGGGAGAGGGAAGAAACGGAAAGGGGGGGTGGGGATGGAGGAGGGAGTTCAAGATCTAAAGTTGTTGAATTCAATATTCAGTCCGAAGGCTGTAAAGTGCCTAGTCAGAAGATGAGGTGCTGTTCCTCCAGTCTGCGTTGAGCTTCACTGGAACAATGCAGCAAGCCAAGGACAGAAATGTGGGCAAGAGAGCAGGGTGGAGTGTTAAAATGGCAAGCGACAGGGAGGTCTGGGTCATTCTTGCGGACAGACTGAAGGTGTTCTGCAAAGCGGTCACCCAGTCTGCGTTTGGTCTCTCCAATGTAGAGGAGACCGCATTGGGAGCAACGAATGCAGTAGACTAAGTTGGGGGAAATGCAAGTGAAATGCTGCTTCACTTGAAAGGAGTGTTTGGGCCCTTGGACGGTGAGGAGAGAGGAAGTGAAGGGGTAGGTGTTACATCTTTTGCGTATGCATGGGGAGGTGCCGTAGGTGGGGGTTGAGGAGTAGGGAGTGATGGAGGAGTGGACCAGGGTGTCCCGGAGGGAACAATCCCTACGGAATGCAGCCGGGGGGGGGGTGAAGGGAAGATGTGTTTGGTGGTGGCATCATGCTGGAGTTGGCGCAAATGACAGAGGATAATCCTAAAAATGCGAAGGCTAGTGGGGTGATAAGTGAGGACAAGGGGGACCATATCATGTTTCTGGGAGGGAGGAGAAGGAGTGAGGGCGGATGCGTGGGAGATGGGCTGGACATGGTTGAGGGCCCTGTCAACCACCATGGGTGGAAAACCTCGGTTAAGGAAGAAGGAGGACATGTCAGAGGAATTGCTTTTGAAGGTAGCATCATCAGAATAGATGCGACGGAGGCGAAGGAACTGAGAGAATGGGATGGAATCCTTACAGGAAGCGGGGTGTGAGGAGCTGTAGTCGAGGTAGCTGTGGGAGTCAGTAGGCTGGTAATGGATATTGGTGGACAGTCTATCACCAGAAATTGAGACAGAGAGGTCAAGGAAGGGAAGGGAAGTGTCAGAGATGGACCATGTGAAAATGATGGAGGGGTGGAGATTGGAAGTAAAATTAATAAATTTTTCCAGGTCCCGACGAGAGCATGAAGCAGCACCGAAGTAATCATCGATGTACCGGAGAAAGAGTTATGGGAGGGGGCCGGAGTAGGACTGGAACAAGGAATGTTCCACATACCCCATAAAGAGACAGGCATAGCTGGGGCCCATGCGGGTACCCATAGCCACACCTTTTATTTGGAGGAAGTGAGAGGAGTTAAAGGAGAAATTGTTCAGTGTGAGAACAAGTTCAGCCAGACGGAGGAGAGCAGTGGTGGATGGGGATTGTTCGGGCCTCTGTTCGAGGAAGAAGCTAAGGGCCCTCAGGCCATCCTGGTGGGGGATGGAGGTGTAGAGGGATTGGACGTCCATGGTGAAGAGGAGGCGATTGGGGCCAGGGAACTGGAAATTGTTGATGTGACGTAAGGTGTCAGAGGAATCACGGATATAGGTGGGAAGGGACTGGACAAGGGGAGATAGAAGTAAGTTCCGTGGGGCAGGAACAGGCTGACATGATCGGTCTGCCGGGACAGTCCTGTTTGTGGATTTTGGGTAGGAGTTAGAAGCGGGCCGTCCTAGGTTGGGCAACTATCAGGTTGGAAGCAGTGGAAGGAAGATCTCCAGAGGAGATGAGGTCAGTGACAGTCCTGGAAACAATGGCTTGATGTTCAGTGGTGGGGTCATAGTCCAGGGAGAGGTAGGAGGAAGTGTCTGCGAGTTGGCGCACAGCCTCCGCAAGGTAGAGGTCAGTGCGCCAGATAACAACAACACCACCCTTGTCAGCAGGTTTGATGACAATGTTAGGGTTGGACCTGAGAGAACGGAGTGCAGTAAGTTGAGAGAGAGACAGGTTAGAATGGGTGAGAGGAGCAGAGAAATTGAGACAACTAATGTCACACCAACAGTTCTCAATGAAAAGATCAAGAGAAGGTAAGAGGGAGGGGTCCAGGTGGAGGGAGAATATTGGAGGTGGGTAAAAGGATCCGTTGAACAGGGAGAGGACTCCTGCCCAAAGAAGTGAGCACGGAGACGAAGGCGGCAGAAGAATAGTTCAGCATCGTGCTGAGCCCGAAATTTATTGAGATGAGGGGGTAAGGGTATGCAACTAAGTCCTTTGCTGAGCACTGAACGTTCAGCGTCAGAGAGGGGAAGGTCAGGGGATATAGTGAGTACACGGCCGGGGCTGGGATTGGAAGATGGGGTGGGGACAGAGGGACAGGCAAGGGTGGAGGGTCCTAGATGGGTGTTGGTGTCGATGAGTTGTTGAAGCTTGCATTCCTTAGCACTTGAGAGAAAGAGAAAAAGTTTCTTGTTGAGGCATCGGATGAGACGAAGAAAAATAAAATGAAACTGGGGGCACGCGCAGCTTTGAAAAAGGGTGCTGGAGGGAGAGGTCGAGTGTGTTCATATGGCGGCGCATGGCACTGAGTGTGGATCTCAGAATGCGACGAGAACAGCAGACCAAGAAACGTTTTATGTCCCGGAGATACCTGTAATCCTGGGTGGGTTCAAAACATGAGGGATGGAACTTCAGTTGAAATCCACATGGGGTAAGTTGGAGACAGAGACAGTCACTGAGAAAGGAGATATGGCTGTGAAAGCGGGTTTTAGTAAACACCTTGTCAAACACCAGGAGAGAAATGGAAAGCAATGAAGGTGAACAAGGCAAAAGAGAGATACGGAAATCCTGTCGGAGAGAAGAGCAATACTTCTTCAAGGTAGACATTTCTTGAAGAGAAGAGGCAGTCAATTAAACACAGAGATAAAAACAAAAAACTGCGGATGCTGGAAATCCAAAACAAAAACAGAATTACCTGGAAAAACTCAGCAGGTCTGGCAGCATCGGCGGAGAAGAACAAAGTTGACGTTTCGAGTCCTCATGACCCTTCAACAGAACTGAGTAAAAATAGGAGAGGGGTGAAATATAAACTGGTTTAAGGTGGGGAGGGGGGGGAGAAATGGGGGGGTGGTGGTTGTAGGGACAAGCAAGCAGTGATAGGAGCAGATAATCCAAAGATGTCACAGACAAAAGAACAAAGAGGTGTTGAAGGTGGTGATATTATCTAAAAGAATGTGCTAATTAAGAATGGATGGCACGACATGCAAGGTACAGCTCTAGTGGGGGTGGGGTGAAATAATCCTCGCAGGGGTATTTGTTAGTACTGGGAGGGGTGTTTAAACGAGAGTGGCAGTGGGAGACACAAGAGAGCGAAACAAAGATAGGAATGAAAGACAGAAAAGTAGAAAGCAAAAGTGGAAGGCATAGGAAACAAGGGCTGGCAGTAAGTAGGGCCATAGTATAAAAAATGTTAAAAAGAGGAGTTTAAAGGCAATGTATTTGAATGCACAGAGCATTGGCAATAAGGTAGACGAATTAACAGTGCAAGCAGATGTAAAAGGATACAATATGATTGTGATTACAGAGAAATGACTGCAGGGTACCAAGACTGAGAACTGAATATCCAAAGGTACTCAACATTTAGGAAGGGCAGACCAAAAGGAAAAGGAGGTGGGGTGGCATTGTTAGTTAAGGTTAGTTAGTCAGTGCAATGCCGAAAGAGGATATTGGCTCAGAAAATCTAGATGCAGATTCAGTCTGGGTGGAGTTAAGGAGCAACAAGGGGCAGAAAACATAAGTGGAAGTTGTATTTTGGTCTCCAACCGCTAGCGGTAAAGTAGGGACAGTAACAACAGTGCTATAATAATCATGGGTGGCTTTAATTTACATATAGGCTGGGCAAATCAAATTAGCAATAATATTGTGGCGAATTAATTCCTAGAGTGTGCATGAGATGGTTTTTTAGATTAGCACGTCCGTTATAGCAATGACATTCTGCTGCCATGTGTCTACCTGTGCCCTTAACTCATCTACCTTGTTTGTAATACTCCTTGCATTGAAGTATAAACGACTAGAGAACAGGCCATCCTAGATTTGGTATTGTGCAATGCGAAGGGGTTAATTAATACTTTTGTTGTGCTGAGTTCTTCAGGGAACAGTGACTATAACATGATAGAATTCTACATTAGGACAGAAAGTAAAGTAGTCCGATCCGAAACTAGCGTTTTAAATCTAGACAAAGGAAGCTACGAAGTTATGAGGTGTGAATTGGCTAAGATAGATTGGGGAACTTCATTAACAGGCATGACGGTAGATAGACAATAGCTAATATTTAAGAAATGAATGCATACAATGCAACATTTATACATTCCTTTCTGGCACAAAAATACAAAAGGAACAGCAGCTGAACCATGGTTAACAAAAGAAATTAAGGATATATTAGATCCAAAGAGGAGTCACATAAGACTGCCAGAAAAAATAGCAAACTTGAGGATTGGGAGCAGTTCAGAATTCAACAAAGGAGAACCAAGAGATTGATTCAGAGGGGAAAAATAGAGTATAAGAGTAAACCTGCAAGGAACATAAAAGCGGACTGTAAAAGCTCCTATAAATAAAAAAGAAAAAGATTAGCAAAGACAAATGTAAGTCCCTTACAGACCGAAATGGGAGAATTTATAATACAGAACAAGGAAATGGCAGAGCATGAAACAACTACTTTAGTTCCTTCACGGAGGAAGACACAAATAACTTCCCAGAAATGCAAGGGAACCAAGGGTCTAATGAGAAGGAGGAATTCTGTTTGGGAGCATTTAAACTAGTGTGGCAGGGGGATGGGATCCCAGGAGTAGGATCAGATAGGTCAGATTCAGATCAGAAAAATGGAGGTAGAACATTAGCTAGGGACGTTGTGATAGACATGGAGTTACAGGAGAAGCAAAGTTTAAAAAGTGTCCAGCAAGGGAAATTGATAGGGTTAAACTGTTTATACTTCAATGCAAGGAGTATTACAAACAAGGTAGATGAGTTAAGGGCACAGGTAGACACATGGTAGCAGGATGTCATTGCTATAACGGAGACCTGGCTAAAGGAGGGACAAAACTGGCAGCTAAATATCCCTGGTTATAGAGTCTTCAGACACAATAGAGTAGGAGATAAAAAAGGAGGGGGGTAGCACTAATGGTTAAAGAATCAATTCCAGTTGTGAGAAGGGATGATATACTAACTGGGTCAACAAATGAGGCTTTATGGATTGAGCCTAGAAATAAAAAAGATGCAGTCACACTACTGGGAGTATACTACAGACCCCCAAATACTGAAAGGGAGATAGAAGAACAAATATGTAAGCAAATTTCTGCTTGGAAGAACAAGAGGGCAATAATAGTAGGAGACTTCAACTATCCTAATATCGACTAGGATTCAAACAATACAAGGGGCACTGAGGGATAAAAATACATGCAGTGTGTCCAAGAAAATGTTTTCAACCAATTAGTGACAAACCCAACAAGAGGAGATGCAATTCTAGACCTAGTCTTGGGGAACGAAGAAGGGCAAGTGAGTGAAGTGACAGTTGGCGACTATATCGGGGACAGTGATCACAATTCAGTTAGATTTAGCATTACCATGGCAAAGGACAGAGATAAGGCAGGAGTAAAAGTCTTGAACTGGGGAAAGACAAATTTTGCAGAAATGAGAAGGGATTTGGCTGAGGTGGACTGGACAGCACTGCTGGAGGATAAAACAGTGGAAAACCAGTGGGAAGTACGAAAAAGCGAGATCCTAATTGTACAAAGTAGACATGTCCCCTACAAAAATAAGAGTGGTACTGCCAAATCTAGACCTCCCTGGTTGTTTAGAGGAATACAGGGGAAGATCAAACAGAAAAAGAAAGTGTACAGTAGGCACAAAGCACTAAGCACTGCAGATGGACGAGACGAATATAGGAAGTGCAGGGACGAAGTAAAAAAGGAAATAAGGAAATCAAAGAAAGGGCATGAAAAAAGATTAGCAAGTAAAGTTAAAGATAACCCAAAGATGTTTTACCAATACTTAATGCTAAAAGGTTAGTTAAGGAAAAAGTGGGACCTATCAGAGATGAAGATGGAAACTTGTGTGTAGATGCAGAGGCTGTGGGAAGGATTTTGAATGAACATTTTGTCTCCGTGTTTACAAAGGAAAGGGAGGATGTAGATATAGTAGTTCAGGAGGAACACTGCAAGATATTGGACGGGATAGTCATAAAGAGAGAGGAAGTACTCGAAGGGTTGAAATCCTGGAAAGTTGATAAGTCACCAGGGCCAGATGGATTGTTTCCGAGGCTGCTGAAGGAAGTCAGGGAGGAGACAGCAGATGCTCTGAGGATGATTTTCCAATCTTCACTAGATACAGGGGAGGTACCGGAGGACTGGAGAAATGCAAAGGTAGTTCCATTGTTTAAAAAGGAATCAAAGGAAATGCCAAACAATTATAGGCCAGTTGGTCTTACATGGGTGGTGAGCAAATTAGTAGAATCAATCCTGAGGGATAGGATTAACTGTCATGTGAAAAGACATGGACCAGTCAGGGATGGTCAGCATGGATTTGTTAAACTTGCCTCACAAATTTGATTGAATTCTTTGAGGAAGTGACAAGAAGGGTTGATGAAGGTAGTGCAGTGGATGTTGTGTACATGGATTTTAGCAAGGCATTTGACAAGGTCCCACTGGCAGATTGGTCAGGAAAGTAAAAGCCCATGGGATTCAAGGTAACGTGGCAAACTGGATAAAAAGTTGGCTTTGTAACAGGAAACAAAGGGTAATGCTCGATGGATGTCCTTGCAAATGGAAAGTTGTCTCAAGTAGTGTTCCACAGGGCTCAGTATTGGGACCCTTGCTATTATAATATATAATATTAACGATTTGGACGTGAACGTGGGGGTCACGATTGGGAAATTTGCAGATGACACAAAGATTGGCCTAGTAGTGGATAGTGTAGAGGATAGCCATTATCTCCAAAACAATATAGATAGGTTGGTGGAGTGGGCGGTAAAGTGGCAGATGGATTTTAACATAGAGAAGTGCGAGGTCATACATTTAGGGAGGTCAAACAGTTACAGGGATTACACCATAAATGGGAATATACTAAGAGGGGTGGATGAAGTGAGAGATCTTGGCGTACAAGTACACAAGTCCCTGAAGGCAGCAGTTCAAGTAAACAAGGTTGTAAAGAAGGCATATGGAATGCTCTCCTTCACTGGCAGAGGTATAGAAATAGCTCTGGAGAGAGTGCAGAGGAGGTTTACAAGAATGTTGCCAGGGCTAGAAAAGCGTAGCTACAAGGAGAGGTTGGACAGGTTATTTTCCTTAGAACAAAAGAAGGCTGAGAGGTGACTTGATTGAGGTGTACAAAATTATGAGGGGAATAGATAGAGTGGACGGGATAAAATTGTTTCCCTTGATGGTGAGTTCTAGAACCAGGGGACATAGATTCAAGATAAGTGGCAGAAGGTGTATGGGGGACATGAGGATGAACCTTTTTACGCAGAGGGTAGTGGGTGTCTGGAATTCGCTGCCCAAGTTGGCGGAAGAGGCAGAAACTTTAAACTCTTTTAAAAAGTACCTGGATCTGCACCTACAGTGCTGTAAGTTGCAGGGCTATGGGCCGGGTGCAGGAAGGTGGGATTAGAAAAGACACCTGGGTGTCCTCGGGCTGGCATGGACAAGATGGGCTGAATGGCCTCCTTCTGTGCTGTAACGGTTCTATGGTTCTAATTGAAGGAAATTAGTATTACTAAAACAAAAGGGCTGGAGAAATTAATGGGACTGGAAGCCGATAAATCACCAGTGCCTGATAAGCTATATCCCAGGGTACTGAAGGATGTGGCCATGGAAATACACGATTCACCAAGGCTCCCTAGACACCACCTTCCAAACCCACGACCTCTACCATCTAGAAGAACAAGAGCAGCAGATAGATGGGAACACTACCACCTGGAAGTTCCCCTCCAAATCACTCACCATCCTGGCTTGGAAATATATCACCATTCCTTCACTGTCACTGGGTCAAAATCCTGGAACTCGCCCCCTAACAGCACTGTGGGTTTATCTACACCACATGAACTGCAGCGGTTCAAGAAGGCAAATGACCACCAACTTCTCAAGGGCAACTAGGGATGGACAGTGAATGCTGGCCCAGTCAGCGACGCCCACATCCTGTGAATGAATGCACTGGTTGCCATCTTCCAAAATTCTGTAGATTCTGGAACAATCCCTGCAGATTGGAGGATGACAGGTGAACCCCCACAACAAAGGAGGGAGGGGGAAAACAGGGAATTACAGCTTAGCAACAGTAGTAGAGAAAGTGCTAGAGTATGTCGTAAAGGATGTGATAACAGGACACTTGGAAAATATCAACAGAATTAGAAGAAGTCAATGTTGATTTATGAAAAGGAAATCATGTTTGACAAACCTACTGGAGTTTTTTGAGGACATAACTAGCAGAATAGATAACAGAGAACCAATGGATGTGGTATATGTGGATTTTAAGAAAGCTTTTGATAAAGTCCCACATAAAAGGTTAATATGCAAAATTAAAGCACGTGGGATTTGGGGTAATATTTTGGCATGGATTGAGAATTGGTTAGAAGACAGGAAACAGAGAGTAGGAATAAATGGATCTTTTTCAGAGTGGCAGGCAGTGACTAGTGGGGTACCGCAGGGATCAGTGCTTGGGCCCCAGTATTCACAATATATATCAGTGATTTGGATGGGGGAACCAAATGTAATATTTCCAAGTTTGCTGATGACACTAAGCTTGGTGGGAATGTGAGTGGTGAGGAAGATGTTAAGAGGCTTCAAGGTGATTTAGAGAGGTTGAGTGAGTGGGCAAATACATCGCAGATGGAGTATAATGTGGATAAGTGTGAAATTATCCACTTCTGTAAGAAAAACAGAATGGCAGAGTATTATTTAAATGGCGATAGATTGGGAAATGTTGATGTAGAAATGGACCTGGGTGTCCTTCTACATTCTTTAGGGAAGGAAATCCGCCATCCTTTCCTGGTCATGTGACTCCAGACCCACAACAATGTGGTTGACTCTTAAATGTCCTCTGAAGTGCCCTAGCAAGCCAATCAGTTGTATCCAACCACTGAAAACTCACAAAGAAATGAAACCGAATGGACCACCCGGCATCAACCTAAGCAGTGGAAATGACAATGGCAAACTTAGCCCTGTCGAACCTGCAAAGTCCTCTTCACTAACATCTGGAGGCTTGTGCAAAAATTGGGCGAGCTGTCTCACAGACTATTAAATAACTGTCTGACATATTCATCCTCATGGAATCATACCTTACAGATAATGTCCCAGACATCACCATCACCATCCCTGGGTTTGTCCTGCCCCACTGGCAGGACAGACCCAGCAGAGATGGAGGCACAGTGGTATGCAGTCGGGAAGGTGTTGCCCTGGGATTCCTCAACACTGACTCCGGACCCCATGGCATCAGGTGAAACATGGGCAAGGAAACCTCCTGCTGATTACTATGTACTGTCCTCCCTCAGCTGATGAATCAGTGCTTCTCCTTGTTGAACATCCCTTGGAGGAATCACTGAGGGTGATAAGGGCACAGAATGTACTCTGTGGGGAGGGACTTCAATGTCCATCAACAAGAGTGGCTTGGTGGCACCACTACTGACCGAGCTGGCCGAGTCCTAAAGGACATAGCTGCTAGACTAGGCCTGCGGCAGGTGGTGAGGGAACCAACAAGAAGGAAAAACACTAAAATAAAAGCACAATACTGCGGATACTGGAAATCTGAAACAAAAACAAAAATAGCTAGAAAAACTCAGCGGGTCTGACAGCATCTGCAGAGAGGAACACAGGTTGCAGTCATACCTAGCACAAAGAAAGATGGTCGTGGTTGTTGGTGGTCAATCATCTCAGCCCCAGGACATGACTGCAGAGTTCCTCAGGGTAGTGAGGAGCTAAACAGCAATCTGGGTGGTCTTACAGTATGTGGACTGCAGCCGTTCAATAAGGCAGCACATCTTCTCAAGGGCAAATAGGGATGGGCCATAAACGCTGCCCTAGCCAGCAACGCCCATGTCCCAAGAACGAATGAAAATAATCTTGGAATAATCACCATCGCCAGGGAAAAGGTGCTTGGAAAACTATTAGAACTGAAAGGCTGACAAGTCCCCAGGCCTGCATTCTAGGGTCTTAAAAGAAGTGGCTGCCGAGACAGTAGATGCATTGTTTATAATCTTCCAAAATTCCTTAGATTCTGGAAGGGTTCCAGCGAATTGGAAAATAGCTAATGCCACACCTTTATTCAAGAAAGGAGGGAGACAGAAAGCAGGAAACTACAGGCCCAGTTAGCCTAACATCGCTCATAGGGAAATTGCTAGAATTCATTATTAAGGAGGTTATTGCAGGATATTTAGAAAATCATCATGTGATAAGGCAGAGTCATGTGTTGTGAAAGAGAAATCATGTTTAACTAATTTATCAGAGGAACCAAGACGCAAGTTGGATAAAGGGGAACCTGTAGAATTTTTTTAATTCATTCGTGGGTTGGGGGCTTCACTGGCTGGGCCAGCATTTATTGCCCATCCATAGTTGCCCTTGAGAAAGTGGTGGTGAGCTGCCTTCTTGAACCGCTGCAGTTCATGTGGTGTAGGTACACCCACAGTGCTGTTAGGGAGGGAGTTCCAGGATTTTGACCCAGCGACAGTGAAGGAACAGTGATATATTTCCAAGTCAGGATGGTGAGTGATTTGGAGGAACACTTCCAGGTGGTGGTGTTCCCATCTATCTGCTGCCCTTGTCCTTCTAAATGGAGCGGTTGCGCGTTCGGAAGGTGCTGTCGAAGGAGCCTTGGTGAATTCCTACAGTTCATCTTGTAGATGGTACACACTGCTGCTACTGTGCATCGATGGTGGAGGGAGTGAATGTTTGTGGATGTGGTGCCAATCAAGTGAGTTGCTTTGTCCTAGATGATGATGAGCTTCCTGAGTGTTGTTGGAGCTGCAATCATCCAGGCAATTGGGGCGTATTCCATCACGTTCCCAAATTGTGCCTTGTAGATGGTGGACACTCAGCAGATGAGTTACTCATCCCAGGATTCCTAGCCTCTGACCTGCTCTTGTAGCCACAGTATTTATATGACTAGTCCAGTTCAATTTCTGGTCAATGGTAACCCCCAGGATTTGATAGTGGGGGATCCAGTGATGGTAATGCCATTCAACATCAAGGGGCAATGGTTGGATTCTCTCTTTTTGGAGATGCTCATTGCCTGATACTTGTGTGGCGCGAATGTTATTTGCCACTTGTCAGCCCAAGCCTGGATTTTGTCCAAGTCTTGCTGCATCTGGACATGGACTGCTTCAGTATCTGAGGAGTCACCAATGGTGCTGAACATTGTTCAATCATCAGCGGACATGGTGGTGTACTAGATTCCCAAAAGGCATTTGATAAGGTGTCACTTCAAAAATTACTACATAAGAGAATAGAACATGGTGTAGGAGCCCTAACAGGAAGCAGTTAATAGGAATAAATGGGTCCTTTTCAGGTTGGCAATCTGTAACAAATGGAGTGTCACAGGGACCAGCACTAGGGCCTCAACTACTTACAATCTAATCAAGATTTGGATGAAGGGTACCTAAATTTACTGATGACACCATCATAGGTAGGAAAGTAAGTCAAAAGGAGGTAGAGAGTCTGCAATGGGATATAGCAGGTAAAGTGAGTGGACAAAACAATTGGCAAATGGAGTATGATATGGGGAACTTGTCCATTTTGGCAGGAAGAGTGGAAAAGCAGAATATTATTTAAATGGAGAGAGATTGCAGAAATCTGAGGTACAGAAAGATCTGGATGTCCTAGTACATGAGTCACAAACAGTTCGTATGCAGGTGCAGCAAGTATTTTTTTTCTTTATTCTTTCATGAGGTCTGGGCATCACTGGCAAGGACAACATTTGTTGCTGATCTCTAATTGCCCTTGAACTGAGTGGCTTGCTAGGTCATTTTAGAGGGCAATTCAAAATCACCCACATTGCGGAGGGTCTGGAGTCACATGTAAGCCAGACAAGGTAAAGATGGCAGATTTCCTTCCCTAAAAGGCATTAGAAGGGTTTTTATGACAATTGATAATAGCTTCATGGTCACCCAGCTTTCAATTCTAGATTTAATAATTGAACTTAAATTCCGCCAGCTGCCATGGTGAAAATCTGAACCCATGTCCCCAGAACATTAGCCTAAACCTCTGTATTACCAGTCCGGTAACATTACCACTGTGCTACCATCTCCCCCAGATTAGTGGGACAAATGGAATGTTGGTGTTTATTGCAAGGGGAATGGAATATAAATGTAGGGAAGTTTTACTACAGCTGTACAGGGCATTGGTGAGAACACATCTGGAATACTTGTACAGTTTTGGTCTCCTTAATTGAAAAAAGTATATAATTATGTTTGAAGTAGTACAGAGAAGGTCCACTCAACCCATTCCATAGAACCATAGAAAAGTTACAGCACAGAAGGAAGCCATTCGGCCCATCTTGTCCATGCCAGCCTGAGGACACCCAAGTGCCCTTTCTAATCCCACCTTCCTGCACCCGGCCTATAGCCCTGCATCTTACAGCACTTAAGGTGCAGATCCAGGTACCTTTTAAAAGAGTTTAGAGTTTCTGCCTCAACCACCAACTTGGGCAGCGAATTCCAGACACCCACCACCCTCTGCGTAAAAAAGTTCTTCCTCATGTCCCCCCTACACCTTCTGCCACTTATCTTGAATCTATGTCCCCCAGTTCTAGAATTCTCCACCAAGAGAAACAATTTTATCCTGTCCACTCTATCTATTCCCCTCATAATTTTGTGCACCTCAATCAAGTCACCTCTCAGCCTTCTTTGTTCTAAGGAAAATAACCCCAACCTATCCAATCTCTCCTCGTAGCTACACTTTTCTAACCCTGGCAATATTCTTGTAAACCTCCTCTGCACTCCCTCCAGAGCTATTACGTCCTTCCTGTAATGTGGTGACCAGAACTGCACACAATACTCCAGTTGTGGCCTCACCAGCGTTTTACACAATTCCAACATTATATCCTTACTTTTATATTCTATACCCCTGCCAATGAAGGAAAGCATTCCATATGCCTTCTTTACAACCTTGTGTTCTTGAACTGCTGCCTTCAGGTACTGTGTACTTGTACACCAAGATCTCTCACTTCATCTACCTCTCTTAGTATATTCTGATTTACTTTGTAATCCCTGTAAAATCCATCTGCCACTTTACCGCCCACTCCACAACCCATCCATATCGTTTTGGAGATTATGGCTATCCTCTACACTATCCAGTACTCGGCCAATCTTTGTGTCATCTACAAATTTTCCCAATCGTGCGCCCCATGTTCACATCCAAATCGTTAATATATAACACAAACAGCAAGGGTCCCAACACCAAGCCCTGTGAAACACTATTTGAGACAACTTTCCATTCGCAAGGGCATCCATCGACCATTACCCTTTGTTTCCTGTTACAAAGCCAACCTTTTATCCAGTTTGCCACATTACCCAGAAGCCCATGGGCTTTTACTTTCCTGACCAATCTGCCATGTGGGACCTTGTCAAATGCCTTGCTAAAATCCATGTACACAACATCCACTGCACTACCTTCATCAACCTTTCTTGTCATTTCCTCAAAGAATTCAATCAAATTTGTGAGGCAAGACCTTCCTTTAACAAATCCATGCTGACCAACCCTGACTAGTCCATGTCTTTCCACATGACAGTTAGCCCTATCTCTCAGGATTGATTCTACTAATTTGCTCACCACCAATGTTAGACCAACTGGCCTATAACTGTTTGGCATTTCCTTTGATCCCTTTTTAAACAATGGAACTACATTTGCATTTCTCCAGTCCTCCGGTACCTCCCCTGTATCTAGTGAAGATTGGAAAATCATCCTCAGAGCATCTGCTATCTCCTCCCTGACTTCCTTCAGCAGCCTCGGAAACAATCCATCTGGCCCTGGTGACTTATCAACTTTCAAGGATTTCAACCCTTCGAGTACTTCCTCTCTATGATTATCCCATCCAATATCTCGCAGTGTTCCTCCTGAACTACTATATCTACATCCTCTCTTTCCTTTGTAAACACGAAGACAAAATATTCATTCAAATCCCTTACCACAGCCTCTGCATCTACACACAAGTTTCCATTCCTGGGATGAAGAAAGGTTGAACAGGTTGGACCTATATCCATTGGAATTTAGAAGAATGAGAGATGATCTTATTGAAACATATAAGATCCTGAGTATATATTAGGAGGATATTTCCAATTGTGGGAGAGATGAGATCTAGGGGGCACAGTTTAGAATAAGAGGTCTCCCATTTATGACTGAGACAAGGAGAAATTTTTTCTCTAAGAGGGTGGTAAGTCTGTGGAATTCTCATCCCCAGAAAGCAATTGAGGCTGGATCATTGAATTTATTGAAGGTACAGTTAGACAGATTTTTAATAGACATGGGAGTCAAGGGTTATGGTATGGCAGGGGGGTGCAAACAGAAGAGGAATCACAACCAGATCAGCCATGATCTTATTGTTCAAAACCGTTGGTAGGATAAGCCCAGCAATTACAGAGCAGTCAGTTTAACATCAGTGGTGAGCAAAATTCTAGAAACAATTATTTCGGCATACAATTGGTCATCACATGGAAAAATATGGGTTGATAAGGAAGGGTCAGAATGGGTTTCTAAAGAGGAAATCTTTTTTAAATAACTTGCTGGAGTTTTTTGAAGAGGTAACAAAGAAGGTCGATGAGGATAATGCTGTTGATGTGGTGCACATGGGCCTGGATTTCCCAGTCGGTGTGCGGGGGGCGGGGCCCACTCGCCAACGCATAAAATGACGCGGCATGACGTTGGACAGAACTCCCGACGTCACCCCACCCCATTTAAATTTTCAGGTAGGCAGGGGCTCAGCAGGATCAGTTGTGTGCACGCTGTCCTGTTAATGACCAACTGAGGCCACTGACAGAGTCATTAAAGTAATCAGTGGACCTGCCTGTCCAACCTTAGGATTGGCGGAAGGGCCGGGAGCCCTAGCGGGTATTAGAAAAACATGGAACCTTATCCACAGGCTGGTTAAAAAATATAATAAAAGTGTATTTGAAAGCGATGAACATGTCCCAACTTATGTGACAGTGTTTTATTGTGGAGCCGATCTCCCTGAGGCAGCACTTAGCCTTAGGGAGATGAGTGTACTCTTTTGTGCGCATGCGCGAAAAAGCGCATTCTCGGCACAGCGAATCCTCTCCCCCGCCCGCACACTTGCAGACATCACGCTGGGCGGGCCTTAATTGGCCTGCGCACATAAAATGGTGGCGTGCCCCCAATGGGAGGCGCCAATCGAAAGCGAACCCCACATGCCCGCTCCAAAACATCCCCCTCAACGGGGGAAAACTTCTGCCCATGGACTTTTAAAAGCTATTTGACACAGTGCCACACAACAGACCTGTGAGAAAAGTTATTGCTCATGGAATAAAAGTGACAGTAACAACATGGACACAAATTTGGCTGAAAAATAGGAAGCAGAGAGTAATGGTCAATGGATACTTTTCGGGCTGGGGGAAGGTTTGGAGTGGAGTTCCCAGGGGTCGGTATTGGTACCCTTGCTTTTCCTGATATATATTAATGATCTAGGTCTTGCTGTTCAGGGGATGTTACGAAGCTTTGGTGTGTTGTGAACTGTGAGGAGGACAGTGTGGAACTTCAAAAAGGACATAGACGAGTTGGTGGAGTGAGCAGATAGGTGGCAGATGAAGTTCAATGTGGAGAAGTGTGAGGTGATGCATTTTGGTAGGAAGAACATGGACAGACAATGTAAAATAAGGGGTGAAATTCTGAAGGGGGTGGAGGAGCAGAAAGACTTGGGTGTATATGTGCATAGATCATTGAAGGTGGCAGGACAGGTGGAGAGAGCAGTTAATAAAGTATATAGTATCCTGGGTTTTACTAATAGGGGCATAGATACAAGAGCAGGGAGGTTATGCTGGATTTATATAAGACACTCGTTAGACCTCAGCTGGAGTATTGTGTATGGTTCTGGGTGCCACATTATAGGAAGGATGTGAACACATTGGAGAGAGTGCAGAACAGGTTAACAGGAATGGTTCCAGGAGTGAGAAACTTCAGCTACGAGGATAGATTGGAGAGATTGGGACTGTTCTCCTTGGAGAGAAGAAGGCTAACAAGAGATTTGATAGAGATGTTCAAAATCATGAGGGGGCTGGACAGAGTAAATAGGGAGAAGCTGTTCCCGCTTGTAAAAGGACCAAGAATGAGAGGCACAGATTTAAAGTGATTTGCAAAAGAAGCAAATGTGATGTGAGAAAAAACTTAATACTAATAATAAACAAAACTAGGGATGTCATGTCGGAGTTGTATAGAACCTTGGTGAGGCCACAGCTGGAGTACTGTGTGCAGTTCTGGTAGCCACATTATAGGAAGGATGTGATTGCACTGGAGGGGGTGCAGAGGAGATTCACCAGAATGTTGCCTGGGATGAAACATTTAAGTTATGAAAAGAGGTTGGACAGACTTGGGTTGTTTTTGTTGGAACAGAGAAGACTGAGGGACGACCTGATCGAGGTGTACAAGATTATGAGGGGCATGGACAGGGTGGATAGGGAGCAGCTGTTCCCCTTAGTTGAAGGGTCAGTCACAAGGGAACATAAGTTCAAGGTGAGGGGCAGGAGGTTTAGGGGGATGTGAGGAAAAGCCTTTTTACCCAGAGGGTGGTGACGGTCTGGAATGCACTGCCTGGGAGGATGGTGGAGGCGGGTTGCCTCACATCCTTCAAAGAGTCCCAGAATGAGCTCTTGGCACATCATAACGTTCAAAGCTATGGGCCAAGTGCTGGTAAATGGGATTAGGTAGGTAGCTCAGGTGTTTCGCACATGTCTGTGCAGACTCAATGGGCCGAAGGGCCTGTTCTGCACTGTGTGATTCTGTGATTCTGATTCATAGAAACCTAGAAACATAGAAAATAGGAGCAGGAGTAGACCATTCGGCCTTTCGAGCCTGCTCCATTCATTATGATCATGGCTGATCATCCAACTCAATAGCATGCTCCCGCTTTTTCTCGCTTTGATCCATTTTGCCCCAAGAGCTATATCTAACTCCTTCTTGAAAACATACAATGGTTTGGTCTCAACTACTTTCTGTGGTAATGAATTCCACAGGCTCACCACTCTCTGGGTGAAGAAATTTTTCCTCATCTCAGTCCTAAATGGTCTACCCCATATCCTCAGACTGTGACCCCTGGTTCTGGACTCCCCCACCATCGGGAACATGCTTCCTGCATCTACCCTGTCCAGTCATGTTAGAATTTTACAGGTGTCTATGAGATCCCCCCTCATTCTTCTGAACTCCAGTGAATATAATCCAAATCGACTCAATCTCTCCTCATATGTCAGTTCCGCCATCCCAGGAATCAGTCAGGTACTCCCTCTGCACTCCCTCTATAGCGAGAACATCCTTCCTCAGATAAGGAGACCAAAACTGCACACGATATTCCAGGTGTGTCTCACCAATTACAACTGCAGCAAGACAACCCTCTTCCTGTACTCGAATTTTCTGGCTATGAAGGCCAGCATAGCATTTGCCTTCTTTATCGCATGCTTACCTTCAGCAACTGGTGTACGAAGACACACAGGTCTCATTGCACATTCCCCTCTCTCAATTTATAGCCATTCAGATGATAATCTGCCTTCCTGTTTTTGCTACCAAAATGGATAACCTCACATTTATCCATATTTTACTGCATCTGCCATGCATTTGCCCACTCACTCAGCTTGTCCAAATCATGCTGAAGCATCTCTGCATCCTCCTCCCAGCTCACCGTCCCACCCAGCTTTGTGTCATCTGCAAATTTGGAGATATTACATTTAATTCCCTCATCTAAATCATTAATATATATTGTGAATAACTGGGGTCCCAGCACCGATCCCTGCAGTACCCCACTAGTCACTGCCTGCCATTCGGAAAAAGACCCGTTTATTCCTAGTCTTTGTTTCCTGTCTGCCAACCAGTTTTCTATCCATCTCAATACACTACCCCCAATCCCTTGTGCTTTAATTTTACACGCCAATCTCTTATGTGGGACTTTGTCGAAAGCCTTCTGAAAGTCCAAATATCCAGTGGCTCCCCCACGGCAACTCTACCAGTTACATCCTCGAAAAATTCCAGTAGATTTGTCAAGCATGATTTCCCTTTCATAAATCCATGCTGACTTTGTCCAATTCTGCCACTGTTTTCCACGTGCTCAGCTATTAGATCTTTTATAATGAACTCTAGAATTTTCCCACTACCGACGTCAGGCTGACTGGTCTATAATTCCCTGTTTTCTCTCTGCCTCCCTTTTTAAATAGTGGGGTTACATTAGTTACCCTCCTATCTGTAGGAACTGTTCCAGAGTCCATAGAATCTCAGAAGATGACCACCAATGCATCCACTATTTCTAGGGCCACTTCCTTAAGTACTCTGGGAGTATTCTGAGTGGTTCAAGTCTGGAATGTACTGCCTGGAAGTGTGGTGGAGGCAGGTTCAATTGAGGCACTCAAGAGGGCATTGGAAGAATATTTGAATAGAAACAATGTGTACAGGTACGGGGAAAGGGCAGGGCAACGGCACTAGGTCATAATGCTCATTTGGAAGACACAATGAGCCGAATGGACTCTTTCTGTGCCATTAAAATTCTGTGATTCTCTGATGGAATGGTGGAGCAGGATCAAAGACCCGAATGGCCTACTCCTGCTCCTCACAACATACAAACATAAGGAATAGGAGGAGTAAACCATAGGCCCATTGAACCTGCTTCATTATTGAACGTGATCATGGCTGATCCTGGGCTTCAACTCCACTCTCCCGCCCGCTCCCCATATTCCTTAATTCCCTGAGAAACCAAAAAACTTTCTCTCTTAGCCTTAAATGTATACAACGATGAACATCCACAACCCTCTGGGGTAGAGAATTCCAGTTTCACAACCCTTTGAGCGAAGACGTTTATCCTCATCTTAGTTTTAAATGATTGACCCCTTATCCTGAGACTGTGCCCCCATGTTTTAGATTCTTCTGACCAGCGGAAACAATCTTTCAGCATCCACCCTGTCAAACCCCTTCAGAATCTTGCAGGTTTCAATGAGATCACCTCTCATTCTTCTAAACTCCATAGAATATAAGCCCAGTTACTCAGCCTCTCATCACAGGTCAACTACTTCATCCCAGGGACCAATCTAGTGAACCTTCACTGCACACAGTACTCTAGATGTGGTCTCATTAAAACCCTGTACAATTGTGGCAAGACTTCTTTGTTCTTGTACTCCAATCCCCTTGCAATAAAGGCCATTTGCCTTCCTAATTACTTGGAACACCTGCATGCTAACTTTTTGCTTTCCTTGTACAAGCACACCCAAGTCTCCTGAAACATTAAGACTTAGAAGCTTCTCACCTTATAAAAATGTTCTGCTTTTTTCTTACAACCAAAGTGAATAACTTCACACTTCCTCACATTACACTCCATCTGCCATCTTGTTGTCCGCTCACCTAACCTGTCAATAGCTCTTTGCAGCCTTTCTGTGTCCTCCCCACAGCTTACCTTCTCACCTATCTTGGTATCATCAGCAAACTTTGATACATTATTTTCTCTCTTCATCTCAGTCATTAATATAGATTGTAAATAGCTGAGGCCACAGCACTGATCCTTGCAGCATTCTACTATTCACTGTCTGCCAATTTGAAAAAGCCCCAGTTATGCCCACTCTCTGTTTTCTATCCGTTAACCAATCCTCCATCTTGCCTTCGTAGCCCTTCCCAAGTATCCTGATGCTACCTCCTTAAGAATAGATAGAAGCATTTTTCCAATAACAGAGTTAAACTAACTGGCCTATGGTTTCATAGGAACACAGCAAATGAAGGAAGTCTTAACAATGCTCTTAGAAAAGCATAGTATGATTAGACCACTACCACCTAGAAGGACAAGGGCAGAAGATAGATGGGTACACCATCACCTAGAAGGTCCCCTCCGTGTCAATCACTGTCCCGACTTGGAAAAATATTGCCGTTCCTTCGCTGTTGCTGGGTCAAAATCCTGGCGCTCCCTTCCTAACAGCACTGTGAGTGTACCCACACCACATGGACTGCAGCGGATCAAGAAGACGGCTCACCACCACCTTCTCAAGGGAAACTAGGGATGGGCAATAAATGCTGGTCCAACAAGGCCCTGGAAAGTACTGAAAATCAGAGGGACCTTGGTGTGCATATTCCCAGATCCCTGAGGGTGGCAGGGCAGATAGATAAGGTGGTTAAGAAGGCATATGGGATACTTGCCTTTATTAGCTGGAGCATAGAAGACAAAAGCAGGGGGTTATGCTGGAACTGTATAAAACACTGCTTAGGCCATAACTAGAGTACTGCGTGCAGTTCTGGTCACCACATTATAGGAAGGATGTGGTTATACTGGAGAGGGTGCAGAGGAGGTTTTTTTTATTCATTCTTGGGGATGAGGGCTTCGTTGGCTGGGCCAGCATTTATTGCCCATCCCTAGTTGCCCTTGAGATGATGGTGGTGAGCTGCCTTCTTGAACCATTGAGAGGGGACCTGATAGAGATGTATAAGATTATGAGGGGCATAAATAGGGTGGATAGGAAGGCACTTTTTCCATTAGTAGAGGGGTCAATAACCAGGGGGCATAGATTTAAGTTAAGAGGTAGAAGGCCAAGATGGGAATTGAGCAGAAATCTTTTCACCCAGAGGGTGGTGGGAGTCTGGAACCCAATGCCTGAAAGGGTGGTTGAGTCAGAAACTCTCGTAACATTTAAGAAGTATTTAGGTATTCACTTGCGTTGCCATAGCCTCCAGGGCTATGGGCCAAGCGCTGGAAAATGGGATTAGTGTAGTCAGATCTTTGTTGACAGGCGCAGACACGATGGGCCAAATGGCCTCCTTCTGTGCTACAAACGTCCATGAGTCTATTTAGAAAATCATTATACAATCAGGCAGAATCAACTTGGTTATGTGAAAGGGAAATTGTGTTTGATGAATTTATTAGAATTCTTTAAGGATGTAACAAGCAGAGTACATAAAGGGGAACCAGTAGAAGTAGTTAATTTGGTTTTTCAAAAGGCATTTGATAAGGTGCCACATTAAAGGTTACTGCAGGAAAGCTTGGCGTTAGGGCGATATATTAACATGGATATTGGATTGGCCAACTAACAGTAAACAGAATTGGGATAAATGGACGACTTTCAGGTTGGCAATCTGTAACTAGTGGAGTGCCACAGGGGTCTGTGCTAGGCCTCAGCTATATTTTATATGCTTTCATGGGATCTGGGTATCGCTGGCTAGAGCAATATTTATTGCCCATCCCTAAGTGCCCTGGAGAAGATGGTGGTGTGCCAGCTTCTTGAACTGCTGCAGTCCATGTGGTATAGGTACACCCACAGTGTTGTTAGGGAGGGAGTTCCAGGATTTTGACCCAGCGACTGTGAAGGAACGGTGTTATATTTCCAAGTCAAGAACGTGTCTGGCTTGGAGGGGAACTTGCAGGTGTTCCCATGCATCTCCTGCCATTGTCCGTCTTGATGGCAGATATTGCAGGTTTGGAAGGTACTGTCAAAGCAGCCTTGGTGAGTTGCTGAAATGCATTTTGTAGGTTGTGCACACTGCTGCCACTGTGAATCAGTGGTGGAGGGAGTGAATGTTGAAGGTGGTGGCTGTGGTGCCAATCAAGCGGCTGCTTTGTCCTGAATGGTGTCAATATTCTTAATTGTAGTGGGAGTTACACTCATCCAGGCAATTGGAGAATATTCCATCACACTTCTGACTTGTGCCTTGTAGATGGTGGACAGGTTTTGAGCAGTCAGGAGATGAGTTACTTGCTGCAGAATTCGCAGCCTTTAACCTGCTCTTGCAGCCACAGGATTTACATGGCTATTCACAATCAATATTAATGACTTATTGAAGGGATCTACTCCCAATTTGCTTTGATACAAGATAAGGAGGAAATAATTTTGTGAGGGGGATACAAAGAGTCTGGAAAGGGATATGGATAGGTTAAGTGACAGATGGAGTATAATGTGGGAAAATGATACAGAGGGATCTGAATGTTCTTGTACATGAATCACAGAAAGTTAGCAGATACAGCAAGGGGTCTCTGGTGCCTCTATATTCTTTTTTATAATATGGCAACCAGAACATCCATTTGAAGTGAATAATGCAGATGCATTTAAGGGGAAGCTAGACAAACATAGATGAGAGAGAAGAGAATAGATGGTTACGATGGTTGATTAGATGAGAAAAGATGGAGGAGGCTTGAGTGCAGCATAAGCACCAGCATGGACTAGTCCTGCTGAATGGGTTGTTTCTGCGCCGTATATCCTATATATTTTATGTAACTGGGACTAACTGGATTGCTCTTCCAAAGCGTTAGCAAGTGAAGATGGTGGCGTAGTGGTAATATCACTGGACTAATAATCCAAGTTAATGGGTACAAGGGTTCAAATCCCACCATGGCAGCTAGAATTGAAATGTTAGTCTCAGTAAATGGTGACCGTGAAGCCATTATTGTAAAAACCTTTCCGGTTCACTAATGCCCTTTAGGGAAGGTAATCTACTGTCCTTACCTGGTCTGGCCTATGTGTGACTCCAGACCTACAGCAATGTGGTTAATTCTTATCTGCTCTCTGAAATAGCAAGCCACTCAGTTCAAGGGCAATTAGGGATGGGCAACAAATGATGGCCTTGGCAGCAATGCCCATGTCCCATGAACTAATGAAGAAAAAAAAGCAAACAGAGTGGGTTGAATGGCCTCCTTCTGTGCTGTTACCCATGATTCTACGATAAAATGAAGTGCATCATATATGCAAGATTTTTTTTATCCATTTATGAGAGGTGGGCTTCGCTGACGAGGCCAGCATTTATTGCCCATTCCTAATTGCCCTTGAGAAAGAGGTGATTAGCCGCCTTCTTGAACCACTGCAGTCTATGTGGTGTTAGGGAGCTGATTTATAGATGATTATTACAAACACACATAGCCACTTGGCTCAAGCCCCATACTATTTATTTATTTATATTTAACATTCTTTATAATATTACTGACCACAACATATGTACTTACTGCTGTTTCCGGGCAAGTTCCTGGTCCTTCTGCACCAAATCTTGCTTCAGTGTAGCCAGCATCTCTACACTCACATCAACCTGGCGTGATAACTCAGAGGCCTTTTCTTCAAGATCTTGCTTTTCTCGACTCAACCTCACGCTTTCCTGTTTGGCTTTCTCCAACTCTGAGCTTTTTTTCTCAAGCTCTGTCTGAAGTTTGTCTACACGGGCTGTGATTTTCTGCTCCACTTCCTCTGATAGTTTCTCTAAACGTTCATTTAAATCTAGTTTCTCAAGAGCTTGAATCTTTAATCGAGCTAACCCTTCCTCATAAACAGCATCCACTGCTGCTGCAGCTAGAGCAGCAGGAGGAGCAGAAGAGGTCACTGCCTTTCTCATGAGTATATCGTTTACCGGAACTTCAACCTCAGGGAAGTAACAGGTGGAACCAAGTGGTAATTCCTCCCCACGCTGTAAATCATACAAATATCTCTGCTCTTTACCTCTGAACGAGGTGCTTTCAAAGATTTCTTTACAGGAAGCAGGTATCAGAATAGACTTGTCGACTCCTGAAGACAGAACACTCGCATCACAGATGCTGTTGGACTTAGAAAGCACATAAAGTGTCTCATATGTGTGATTGTATTCTAGATGAGCTCGCAATGAAGACAGACTTCTAAAACGCTTATGTTCTCCACACCTTGGACAGCGGTAGGGTAGGTCCAAAGAGGCCATTCCTCAAAATGCCCCACAACATTGATGTCCACTGCACTGCGCATGGAGAGGACTGTTTCTCATACTGAATGATTGTGCTCATATATCTTCAAAGGTAGAATACAAAATGATGGTGCAGACTTCAGTTTTTGTGATATCATTGTGCAGACATTATAACTTTACTCCAATTCAAATTGTCAGTTCTTTCAGGTCAGCACATCTGACCTCAAAAGGCATCAAAAGGAGCTGTACCTGATGAGAGAAAAAGACAACATCTATCAAAATAACAAACCTGCCACCCTGAATCAACATTGAAGCCACAGATAAATCAACATTCAAAACTAGCACTAACTACAGATCGCATCGTACACAGGTCCACGGAAGTAATAGCAGAGGTCAGGTCACACTGACCTCGGTGCGAAGTGATTGGACGAGATCACACTTACGTGCCTGGGAGAAACAGCAGTCTGCTTTCTGGGTAATCATTCACAAATCTCCTGCCCCATGAGAAGATGCAATCTCTTATAAGGGCAGGAACAGTATATCATTGAAAATTCAATACATTGCCTAGCTGTCTGACAAACCTGAATGAACATTTGAAGAGGTGACTGACGTAGTGGCAAGGTGAATGTCTTATAGATGTGTCTTTTCATTCGTTCATGAGTTGCAGGCATCACTGGCTAGGCCAGCATTTATTGCTCATCTCAAACAGGAACATAGGAACAGAGGAACAAAGGAGCAGGAGTTGAGCTCCGCCATTTAACTGGATCTTGGCCAATTTTTTTTATCTCAACGCCATCTTCCCGCACTATCCCCATATCCCTTAATGTCATTGGTAAGAGGAAATTGCCTGTTGAGCTACCTTCTTGAACCGCTGTAGTCCATGTGGTTTAGGTACACCCACAGTGCTGTTAGGGAGGGAGTTCCAGGATTTTGACCCAGCAGCAGTGATGAAACAGCAATACATTTCCAAGTCAAGATGATGAGTAACTTGGACGGAAACTTGCAGGAAAAATGTTCCCATGCATCTGCTGCCCTTGTCCTTCTGGGTGGCAGAGGTCTCATGTTTGGAAGGTGCTCTTGAAGGAGACTGGATGAGTTGCTACAATGCAACTTGTAGATGACACACTGCTGCCAATGTGCGTTGGTGGTGGAGAGGTGAATATTTGTGGATGTGGTGCCAATCAAGCGGCTGCTTTGTCCTGGATGGTCTCAAGCTTCTTGAGTGTTGTGGGAGCTGCACTCATCCAGGGAAGTGGGGCGTATTCCATCATACTCCTGACTGTGCCTTGTAGATGGTGGACAGGCTTTGAGGAGTCAGAAGGTGAATTACTCATCATGGGATTCCTAGCCTCTGACCTGCTCTTGTAGCCACGGTATTTATATGGCTAGTCCAGTTCAGTTTCTGGTCAATGGTAACCCCCAGGATGTTGATAGTGGGGGATTCAGTGATGGTAATGCCATTGAACATCAAAGGGTAATGGTTAGATTCTCTCTTGTTGGGGATGGTCATTGCCTGACACTAGTTTGGCACAAATGTTACTTGCCACTTGTCAGCCCAAGCCTGGATATTGTCCAGATCTTGCTGCGTTTGGACATGGACTGCTTCAGTATCTGAGGAGTTGCAAATGGTGCTTAACATTGCGCAATTATCAGCAAACATCTCCACTTCTGACCTTAGAATGGAATGAAGGTCATCGATGAAGCAGATGAAAATGGTTGGGCTGAGGACACAAACCTGAGGAACTCCTACAGTCATGTCCTGGAGCTGAGGTGACTGCCCTCCAACAATCACACCCATCTTCCTTTCTGCTGGGTATGACTCCAACCAGCTGAGTTTTCCCCCTGATTCCCAGTGACTCCAGTTTTGTTAGGGCTCCTTGATGCCACACTCGGTCAAATGCTGCCTTGATGATAAGAGCAGTCACTCTCACCTCACCTCTGGAGTTCAGCTCTTTTTTCCATACTTGAACCAAGGCTGAGATAAGGTCAGGAGCCATGTGGCTCTTGTGGAGCCCAAGCTGAGTATCAGTGGCAGGTTATTGCTGAGTAAATGCCGCTTGATAGAACTATTAACAAAACTTCCCATCATTTTGATAATTATCGAGAGTATGTTGATGGGGCAGTAATTGGCCGGGTTACATATCTTGGACAGGAAATACCTTGGCAATTTTCCACACTGCCGGGTAGATGCCAGTGTTGTAGTTGTACTGGATCAGCCTAGCTAAGGGTGTGGATAGTTCTGGGGCACAAGTCTTCAGTACTATTCTGTTTAGTCCTTCAGGGAAGGGAATCTGCCAACCTCACCTGGTCTGGCCAACATGTGACTTCAGACCAACAGCAATGCGACTGAATCTTAAATGCCCTCTGAAATCACCGAGCAACTCAGTTGGATCAAACCGCTAAAAAGTCAATAAGATATGGAACCGATGGACCACCCAACATCGATCTGGGCACCAAGAGCGACAACAGCAAACTCACCCCTGTCACCCCTACGAAGTCCTCCTGACGAACAATGGGGGCTAGTGCCAAAATTGGGAGAGCTGTCTCACAGACGAGTCAAGCAACAGCCTGACATAGTTATAGTCACGGAATCGCACCTTACAAATAATGTCCCAGACACCACCATCACCATCCCTGGGCATGTCCTGTCCCACTGGCAGGACAGACCCAGAAGAGGTAGCGGCACAGTTGTATACAGTCGCTAGGGAGTTTCCCTGGGAGTCCTCAACATCAACTGCAGACCTCATGAAGTCTCATGGTATCAGGTCAAACATGGGCAAGGAAACCTCCTGCTGATTGCCATGTACCGCCCTCCCTCAGCTGATGAATCAGTGCTCCTCCATGTTGAACACCACTTGGAGGAAGCACTGAGGGTCGCAAGGGTGCAGAATGTACTCTAGGTGGGGGACTTCAATATCCATCACCAAGAGTGGCTCGGTAGCTCCACTACTGACTGAGCTGGCCGAGTCCTAAAGGACATAGCTGCTAGAATGGGTGTGTGGCAGGTGGTGAGGGGACCAACAAGAGGGCAAAACATATTTGGCCTCATCCTCACCAACCTGGCTGACACAGATGCAAGTGTTTGTGACACTATCGGTAGGAGTGACCACCGCACAGTTGTTGTGGAGATGAAATCCCACCTTCACGTTGAGAATACCCTCCATCGTGTTGTGTGGTAGCACCACTGTGCTAAATGGGGTAGATTTCAATCAGATCTAGCAACTCAAGACTGGGCATCTATGAGGCGTTGTGGGTCATCAGCAGCAGCAGAATTGTACTCGAACACAATCTGTAACCTCATGGCCCAGCATATCCCCCACTCTACCATTACCATCACGCCAGGGGATCAACCCTGGTTCAATGAAGAGTGCAGGAGGGCATGCCAGGGGCAGCACAAGGCATATCTAAAAATGAGATGTCAACCTGGTGAAACTATAACACAGGACTACTTGAGTGCTAAACAGCAGAAGCAGCAAGTGATAGACAGGGCTAAGCAATCCCACAACCAACAGATCAGATCTAAGCTCTGCAGTCCTGCCACATCCAGTTGTGAATGGGGCTGGACAATTAAACAACTCACTGGAGGAGGAGGCTCCACAAATATCCCCATCCTCAATGATGAAGGAGCCCAGCACATCAGTGCAAAAGATAAGGCTGAAGCATTTGCAACAATCTTCAGCCAGAATTGCCAAGTGGATGATCCATCTCGGCCTCCTCTGGAGGTCCCCAGCATCACAGATGCCAGTCTTCAGCCAATTTGATTCACTCCACGTGATATCCAGAAACAGCTAAAGGCACTGGATACTGCAAAGACAATATTCCAGCAATAGTACTGAAGACTTGTGCTTTAGAACTTGCAGCGTCCCTAGCCAAGCTGTTCCAGAAAGACTACAGCACTGACATCTCCGGCTGTGTGGAAAATTACCCAGGGATGTCCTGTACACAAAAAGCAGGACAAATCCAACCTGGCCAATTACCGCCCCATCAGCCTACTCTCGATCGTGAATAAAGTAATGGAAGGGCTCATCAACAGTGCTATAAAGCGGCACTTGCTTAGCAATAACCTGCTCACTGATGCCCAGTTTGGGTTCCACCAGGGCCATTCAGCTACAGACCTCATTGCAGCCTTGGTTCAAACATGGACAAAAGAGCTGAATTCCCGAGGTGAGGTGAGTGTGACTGCCCTTGACATCAAGGCAGTATTTGACCGAGTGTGGTATCAAGGAGTCCTAGCAAAACTGGAATCAAAGGGAAACAGGAGGAAAACTCTGCACTGGTTGGAGTCATACCAAGCACAAAGGAAAATGGTTGTGGTTGTTGCAGGTGTGGATGTTGATGGCGGGGAATTTAATGACTGCATCCCCTCAGCTACTGGAGCCCAATATTAGATTCTAGTCAAAAACAGAATTACCTGGAAAAACTCAGCAGGTCTGGCAGCATCAGCGGAGAAGAAAAGAGTTGACTTTTCGAGTCCTCATGACCCTTCAACAGAACTAGGTGAATCCAAGGAAGGGGTGAAATATAAGCTGGTTTAAGGTGTGTTGGTGGCGGGGGGGGGCGGTTTGGGTGGGGGGAGAGAAGTGGAGGGGGGGGTCTGGTTGTAGGGACAAACAAGCAGTGATAGAAGCAGATGTCACAGACAACAGAACAAAAGAACAAAGAGGTGTTGAAGTTGGTGATATTATCTAAAGCCCAACGCAAACTGGAGGAACAACACCTCATCTTCCGACTAGGCACTTTACAGCCTTCCGGACTGAATATTGAATTCAACAACTTTAGGTCTTGAGCTCCCTCCCCCATCCCCACCCCCTTTCTGTTTCTTCCCCCTTCCTTTTTTTTTCCAATAAATTATATAGATTTTTCTTTTTCCACCTATTTCCATTATTTTTAAATATTTTAAAATCTTTTATGCTCCCCCCACCCCCACTAGAGCTATACCTTGAGTGCCTTACCATCCATTCTTAATTAGCACATTCGTTTAGATAATATCACCAACTTCAACACCTATGTGTTCATTTGTTCTGTTGTCTGTGACATCTTTTGATGATCTGCTTCTATCACTGCTTGTTTGTCCCTACAACCACACCACCCCCCTCCAATTCTGTCCCCCAACAAACGCCCCCCCACCCACCCCCGCCCCCCACACCTTAAACCAGCTTATATTTCACCCCTTCCTTGGATTTACCTAGTTCTGTTGAAGGGTCATGAGGACTCAAAACGTCAACTCTTTTCTTCTCTCCCGATGCTGCCAGACCTGCTGAGTTTTTCCAGGTAATTCTGTTTTTGTTTTGGATTTCCAGCTTCCGCAGTTTTTTTGTTTTTATATTAGATTCTAGTCGTTATTTAATCACTGGGTTACCTCACAAACTGGAGTCCAGTAATAGATTCTAGTCGGTATTTAATCATTGGACTACCTCAATTATAATAGCCTAGTAATCGATTCGAGTTTGTATTTAGTCACCGGATTACCTCACCAACAGGTGCCCTGTTATCGATTCCAATTGGTTTTTAATGGCTCAGTTGAAGCCTAGTAATTTATTCGAGTCAGTATTTAACAACTGGATCACTTAACCAACCAGAGCACAGTAATCAATTCTAGTCCGTATTTAATCACTGGATTATCTCACCAACTGCAGCCCAGTAATCAATTCTAGTCCGTATCTAATCATTGGATTACCTCATCGACCGGAGCCCAGTAATTAATTCCATTCAGTATTTAATGACTGGATTACCTCACCAACCATTGCCCAGTAACCGATTCCAGTTGGTATTTCATCTCTGGATTACCTCACCAACTGGAGCCCATTAATAGATTCTAGTCAGTATTTAATGTCTGGATTATCTCACCACCTAGAGCCCAGTGATCGATTCCAGTCGATATTTAATCACTGGATTATCTCACTAACTGGAGCCCGGTAATCAATTCTAGTCCATATCTAATCACTGGATTACCTCACCGACCGGAGCCCAGTAATTGATTCCAGTCGGGTATTTAATGACTGGATTATCTCACCACCTAGACCCCAGTGATCGATTCTAGTCGGTATTTAATCGCCGGATTATCTCACCTATCAGAGCTCAGTTGGTAGTTAATGGCTGGGTAACCTCACCAACTATGGTCCAGTAATCGATTCTAGTTGGTATTTAAAGACTGGATTACACCTCACCAACCAGAGCCCAGAAATTGATTCTAGTCAGTATTTAATGGCTGGATTACCTCATCAGCCGTAGCACAGTAATCGATTCTAGTCGGTGTTTAATGACTGGATTACCTCACGAACTGGAGCCCAGTAATAGGTTTTCATCAGTATTTAATCACGGGATTACCTCACCTACCAGGGCCCAGTAATCGATTCCAGTCAGTATTTAGAACCAAAGAACCATAGAAAAGTTACAGCACTGAAGGAGGCCATTCGGCCCATCTTGTCCATGCCAGCCCGAGGATACCCAGGTACCCTTTCTAATCCCACCTTCCTGAATCCGGCCCATAGCCCTGCAGCTTACAGCACTTTAGGTGCAGATCCAGGTACTTTTTTAAAGAGTTTAAAGTTTCTGCCTCTACCACCAACTTGGGCAGCGAATTCCAGGCACCCACTACCCTCTGTGTAAAAAAGTTCTTCCTCATGTCCCCCCTACACTTTCTATCACTTATCTTGAATCTATGTCCCCTGGTTCTAGAATTCTCCACCAAGGGAAACAATTTTATCCTGTCCACTCTATCTATTCCCCTCATAATTTTGTACACCTCAATCAAGTCACCTCTCAGCCTTCTTTGTTCTAAGGAAAATAACCCCAACCTATCCAACCTCTCATCGTAGCTACACTTTTCTAAACCCGGCAACATTCTTGTAAACCTCCTCTGCACTCTCTCCAGAGCTATTACGTCCTTCCTGTAATGTGGTGGCCAGAACTACACACAATACTCCAGTTGTGGCCTCACCAGTGTTTCATACAATTCCAACATTATATCCTTACTTTTATATTCTATACCTCTGCCAATGAAAGAGAGCATTCCATATGCCTTCTTTACAACCTTGTCTACTTGAACTGCCGCCTTCAGAGACCTGTGTACTTGTACGCCAAGATCTCTCACTTCAGCTACGCCTCTTAGTATATTCCCATTTATTGTGTAATCCCTTTCACTGTTTGACCTCCCTAAATGTATGACTTCACACTTCTCTATGTTAAAATCCATCTGCCACTTTACCGCCCACTCCACTAACCCATCTATATCGTTTTGGAGATTGTGGCTATCTTCTACACTATCCACTATTCAGATTTAACCAGCAGATCACCTCACCTACCAAAGCCCAGAACTCGAATTCTTTAATGATTGGATAACCACCAACTAGAGTAATCGATTCAAGTCGCTATTTAATCACTGGATTGACTCACCAACTGGTAGCCAGTCCTCAATTAGGTCAGTGTTTAATGATTGGAATACCTCACCAACCAGAGCTCAGTAATCGATTCCAGTCGGCATTAAATGACTGGATTACCATAATTCAGTATTTACTGTTAATTCAGTGTTTACTGTAATTTGGTGTTTAATGATTTACCATAATTCAGTGTTTACTTTAATTCGGTATTTAATGATTACTGTAATTTGGTGTTTAATGATTTACTTTAATTCGGTGTTTACTGTAATTCGGTATTTAATGATTTACTGTAATTCGGTGGTTACTGTAATTCGGTATTTAATGATTTACTGTAATTCGATATTTACTATAATTCAGTATTTAATGATTTACTGTAATTCTGTGTTTACTGTAATTCGGTATTTAATGATTTACTCTAATTCGGTATTTACTATAATTCAGTATTTAATGATTTACTGTAATTCTGTGTTTACTGTAATTCGGTGTTTAATGATTTACTCTAATTTGGTGTTTAATGATTTACTGTAATTCAGTATTTACTGTAATTCAATGTTTGATGGTTTACTGTAATTCGGTATTCACTGTAATTCGGTATTTAATGATTTACTGTGATTCGGTGTTTACTGTAATTCGGTGTTTACTGTAATTCGGTAATTAATGATTTACTGTAATTCGGTATTTACTATAATTCAGTATTTAATGATTTACTGTAATTCTGTGTTTACTGTAATTCGGTATTTAATGATTTACTCTAATTCGGTATTTACTATAATTCAGTCTTTAATGATTTACTGTAATTCGGTGTTTACTGTAATTCGGTGTTTAATGATTTACTCTAATTTGGTGTTTAATGATTTAATGTAATTCAGTATTTACTTTAATTCGGTGTTTAATGATTTACTGTAATTCGGTATTTACTGTAATTCAGTGTTTGATGATTTACTGTAATTCGGTATTTAATGATTTACTGTAATTCAGTGTTTACTGTAATTCGGTGTTTAATGATTTACTGTAATTCGGTATTTGCCGTAATTCGGTATTTAATGATTTACCGTAATTCAGTGTTTACTGTAATTCGGTGTTTAATGATTTACTGTAATTCGGTCTTTACTGTAATTCAGTGTTTAATGATTGACTGTAATTCAGTCTTCACTGTAATTCGGTATTTACTGTAAGTCTGTATTTAATGATTTACTGTAATTCGGTCTTTACTGTAATTCGGTGCTGTTATTTAGTGTTTAATGATTTATGTAATTCGGTCTTTACTGTAATTCGGTGTTTAATGTTTTACTGTAATTCAGTATTTACTGTAATTCGGTGTTTAATGATTTACTGTTATTCGGTGTTTACTGTAATTCAGTGTTTAATGATTTACTGTAATTCGGTGTTTACTGTAATTCGGTGTTTAATGATTTACTGTTATTCGGTGTTTACTGTAATTCAGTGTTTAATGATTTACTGTAATTCGGTGTTTACTGTAATTCGGTGTTTAATGATTTACTGTTATTCGGTGTTTACTGTAATTCAGTGTTTAATGATTTACTGTTATTCGGTGTTTACTGTAATTCAGTGTTTAATGATTTACTGTTATTCAGTGTTTAATGTAATTTGGTGTTTACTGTAATTCGTTGTTTAATGAATAACTGTAATTCAGTGTTTAATAATTAACTGTAATTCGGTATTTACTGTAATTCGGTGTTTAACGATTTACTGTAATTCGGTTCTAAATGATTTACTGTAATTCGGTGTTTAGAGTAATTCAGTGTTTAATGATTCACTGTAATTCGGTATTTACTGTAATTTGGTATTTAATGATTTACTGTAATTCGGTATTTAATGATTCACTGTAATTCGGTATTTGCTGTAATTCGGTATTTAATGATTTACTGTAATACGGTATTTAATGAATTACTGTAATCCGGTATTTACTGTACTTCACTGTTTAATGATTTACTGTAACTTGGTATTTACTGTAATTCAGTGTTTCTTGGTTTACCATAATTCTGTATTTACTGTAATTCGGTGTTTACTGTGATTCGGTATTTAATGATTTACTGTAATTTGGAATTTACTGTAATTCGGTATTTATTGTAATTCGGTATTTAATGATTTACTGTAATTCGGTGTTTAATGATTTACTGTAATTCGGTGTTTACTGTAATTCGTTGTTTAATGAATAACTGTAATTCAGTGTTTAGAGTAATTCGGTGTTTAATGATTTACTGTAATTCGGTATTTACTGTAATTCGGTCTTTACTGTAATTCGGTATTTAATGATTTACTGTAATTCGGTATTTAATGATTCACTGTAATTTGGTATTCACTGTAATTCGGTATTTAATGATTTACTGTAATTCGGTATTTAATGATTTTCTGTAATTCAGTATTTACTGTAATTCAGTGTTTAATGATTTACTGTAATTCAGTGTTTAATGTTTTACTCTAATTCGGTATTTACTGTAGTTCGGTGTTTAATGTAATTAGGTATTTAATGATTTACTGTAATTCGGTATTTATTGTAATTCGGTCTTTAATGTGTTACTGTAATTCGGTCTTTACTGTAATTCGGTGTTTAATGATTTACGGTAATTCGGTGTTTACTGTAATTTGGTATTTAATGATTTACGGTAATTCGCTATTTTCTGTAATTCGGTGTTTAATGATTTACAGTAATTCGGTGTTTACTGTCATTCGGTGTTTAATGATTTATGGTAGTTCGGTGTTTACTGTAATTGGGTGTTTAATGATTTATGGTAATTCGGTGTTTACTGTAATTCGGTGTTTAATGATTTACGGCAATTCGGTTTTTTCTGTAATTCGGTGCTTAATGATTTACTGTAATTCGGCATTTATTGTAATTCGGTGTTTACTATAATTCGGTGTTTAATGATTTACGGTAATTCGGTATTTACTGTAATTCGGTGTTTAATGTTTTATGCTAATTCGGTATTTTCTGTAATTCGGTGTTTAATGATTTACTGTAATTCGGTATTTACTGTAATTCGGTGTTTAATGATTTACGGTAATTTGGTGTTTATTGTAATTCGGTGTTTAATGATTTACTGTAATTCGGCATTTATTGTAATTTGGTGTTTAATGTTTTATGCTAATTCGGTATTTTCTGTAATTCGGTGTTTAATGATTTACGGTAATTTGGTGTTTATTGTAATTCGGTGTTTAATGATTTACTGTAATTCGGCATTTATTGTAATTCGGTGCTTAATGTTTTATGCTAATTCGGTATTTTCTGTAATTCGGTGTTTAATGATTTACTGTAATTCGGCATTTATTGTAATTCGGTGCTTAATGTTTTATGCTAATTCGGTATTTTCTGTAATTCGGTGTTTAATGATTTACTGTAATTTGGCATTTATTGTAATTCGGTGTTTAATGTTTTATGCTAATTCGGTATTTTCTGTAATTCGGTGTTTAATGATTTACAGTAATTTGGTATTTACTGTAATTCGGTGTTTAATGATTTACGGTAATTCGCTATTTTCTGTAATTCGGTGTTTAATGATTTACAGTAATTCGGTGTTTACTGTAATTCGGTGTTTAATGATTTACAGTAATTCGGTGTTTACTGTAATTCGGTGTTTAATGATTTATGGTAATTCAGTGTTTACTGTAATTCGGTGTTTAATGATTTACGGCAATTCGTTTTTTTCTGTAATTCGGTGCTTAATGATTTACTGTAATTCGGCATTTATTGTAATTCGGTGTTTACTATAATTCGGTGTTTAATGATTTACAGCAATTCGGTTTTTTCTGTAATTCGGTGCTTAATGATTTACTGTAATTCGGCATTTATTGTAATTCGGTGTTTACTATAATTCGGTGTTTAATGATTTACGGTAATTCGGTATTTACTGTAATTCGGTGTTTAATGTTTTATGCTAATTCGGTATTTTCTGTAATTCGGTGTTTAATGATTTACTGTAATTCGGCATTTATTGTAATTCGGTGCTTAATGTTTTATGCTAATTCGGTATTTTCTGTAATTCGGTGTTTAATGATTTACTGTAATTTGGCATTTATTGTAATTCGGTGTTTAATGTTTTATGCTAATTCGGTATTTTCTGTAATTCGGTGTTTAATGATTTACAGTAATTTGGTATTTACTGTAATTCGGTGTTTAATGATTTACGGTAATTCGCTATTTTCTGTAATTCGGTGTTTAATGATTTACAGTAATTCGGTGTTTACTGTAATTCGGTGTTTAATGATTTACAGTAATTCGGTGTTTACTGTAATTCGGTGTTTAATGATTTATGGTAATTCAGTGTTTACTGTAATTCGGTGTTTAATGATTTACGGCAATTCGTTTTTTTCTGTAATTCGGTGCTTAATGATTTACTGTAATTCGGCATTTATTGTAATTCGGTGTTTACTATAATTCGGTGTTTAATGATTTACGGCAATTCGGTTTTTTCTGTAATTCGGTGCTTAATGATTTACTGTAATTCGGCATTTATTGTAATTCGGTGTTTACTATAATTCGGTGTTTAATGATTTACGGTAATTCGGTATTTACTGTAATTCGGTGTTTAATGTTTTATGCTAATTCGGTATTTACTGTAATTCGGTGTTTAATGATTTACGGTAATTTGGTGTTTATTGTAATTCGGTGTTTAATGATTTACTGTAATTCGGCATTTATTGTAATTCGGTGTTTAATGTTTTATGCTAATTCGGTATTTTCTGTAATTCGGTGTTTAATGATTTACGGTAATTTGGTGTTTATTGTAATTCGGTGTTTAATGATTTACTGTAATTCGGCATTTATTGTAATTCGGTGCTTAATGTTTTATGCTAATTCGGTATTTTCTGTAATTAGGTGTTTAATGATTTACGGTAATTCGGTATTTACTGTAATTCGGTGTTTAATGATTTACGGTAATTCGGTATTTTCTGTAATTCGGTGTTTAATGATTTACGGTAATTCGGTATTTACTGTAATTCGGTGTTTAATGATTTACGGTAATTCGGTATTTTCTGTAATTCGGTGTTTAATGATTTACGGTAATTCGGTATTTACTGTAATTCGGTGTTTAATGATTTACGGTAATTCGGTATTTACTGTAATTCGGTGTTTAATGATTTACGGTAATTCGGTATTTACTGTAATTCGGTGTTTAATGATTTACGGTAATTCGGTATTTACTGTAATTCGGTGTTTAATGATTTACGGTAATTCGGTGTTCAATCTGAGCCGGTATTTGACGGTTATTCGGTGTTTATTTGATGTTTATTTGACGATGATGAATTTTGGATGATTTTTGATGATGAGACAGACGGTGAGAATGATGATGATTTTAACTGTGATGATTATACCGGTGAAGACGGTTATTACTGTGATGATTATAACGATGACGATGATTTTTACTCTGATTCTAATGTTTTTATTTGAATTTTTCTCACCTGAAAATCTCCAAATTCCCCAAATTCTCGGATTTTTTCATCCGCGGAGACTAACACTGAACTTCCGGTAGAGGCCGGAAGCCCGCCCCCTACACCGACCAATCACAGCACGAGCCGCCTCTGATCAACACCTGTGGGAGCCAATAGGAGCGGAGGAACCTGGAATAACTGGGCGGACCTTCTGGGTCAAAAATAGAAACTGCTCCTTGGAGAAAGGGATAGAGATAGAGAGGGATAGAGAGATAGAGATAGATAGAGAGGGATAGAGAGATAGAGATAGATAGAGAGGGATAGAGAGATAGAGATAGATAGAGAGGGATAGAGAGATAGAGATAGATAGAGAGGGATAGAGGGGGGATAGAGAAAGGGATAGAGATAGAGAGGGATAGAGAGATAGAGATAGATAGAGAGGGATAGAGAGATAGAGATAGATAGAGAGGGATAGAGAGATAGAGATAGATAGAGAGGGATAGAGAGATAGAGATAGATAGAGAGGGATAGAGAGATAGAGATAGATAGAGAGGGATAGAGGGGGGATAGAGAAAGGGATAGAGATAGAGAGGGATAGAGAGATAGAGATAGATAGAGAGGGATAGAGAGATAGAGATAGATAGAGAGGGATAGAGAGATAGAGATAGATAGAGAGGGATAGAGAGATAGAGATAGATAGAGAGGGATAGAGGGGGGATAGAGAAAGGGATAGAGATAGAGAGGGATAGAGAGATAGAGATAGATAGAGAGGGATAGAGAGATAGAGATAGATAGAGAGGGATAGAGAGATAGAGATAGATAGAGAGGGATAGAGAGGGGATAGAGAAAGGGATAGAGAGAGAGATAGAGATAGACAGAGAGGGATAGAGAGGGGATAGAGAAAGGGATAGAGAGAGAGATAGAGATAGATAGAGAGGGATAGAGAGGGGATAGAGAAAGGGATAGAGAGGGATAGAGAGATAGAGATAGATAGAGAGGGATAGAGGGGGGATAGAGAAAGGGATAGAGATAGAGAGGGATAGAGAGATAGAGATAGATAGAGAGGGATAGAGGGGGGATAGAGAAAGGGATAGAGAGAGAGATAGAGATAGACAGAGAGGGATAGAGAAAGGGATAGAGAGGGATAGAGAGATAGAGATAGATAGAGAGGGATAGAGGGGGGATAGAGAAAGGGATAGAGAGAGAGATAGAGAGGGAGAGGGATAGAGAAAGAGATAGAGAGGGGGATATAGAGATAGATAAGAGAAAGAGATAGATAGAGAGGGATAGAGAGATAGAGGGGGAATAGAGAAAGGGATAGAGAGAGAGAGATAGAGATAGATAGATAGAGATACAGGGGGATAGAGAGAGGGATAGAGAGAGAGGGAGAGGGATAGAGAAAGAGATAGAGGGATAGAGAGAGAGGGAGAGGGATAGAGAAAGAGATAGAGAGTTAGATAGAGAGATAGAGGCGGGATAGAGAAAGGGATAGAGAGAGATATAGAGAGGGATACAGAGATAGAGGGGGATAGAGAGATAGATAGAGAGGGAGAGGGATAGAGAGAAAGGGATAGAGAGTGATGGAGAGATAGAGAGGGAGAGATAGAGATAGAAAGAGATAGAGAGCGAGATAGAGAGGGATAGAGAGATAGAGTGGGATAGATAGATAGAGAGGGATAGAGATGCAGAGATATAGAGAGAGATGGAGAGGGATAGAGGTAGAGAGAGAGATAGAGAGGCAGAGATATAGAGAGAGGGATATATAAGGAGAGAGATATAGAGAGAGAAATGGAGAGGGATAGAGAGAGAGAGTGATAGAGGTAGAGAGAGAGATAGAGATGGAGAGAGATAGAGAGAGAGGGATAGAGAGAGGGATAGGGATAGAGAGAGATAGAGAGGGATAGAGATAGAGAGAGGGATAGATAGAAATATATAGATATAGAGAGAGGGATAGAGATAGAAAGAGAGGGATAGACATAGAGAGAGATAGAGATAGAGGGATAAAGATGTTGAGATAGAGAGCGAGAGAGAGATAGCGATAGATAGGGAGGGATAGAGAGATAGTAGAGATAGAGAGGGATAGAGATAGAGAGAGGGATAGAGATAAAGACGGATAGAGATAGAGAGAGAGAGATAGAGAGAGTTAGAAAGAGAGAGAGATAGAGAGATAGGGATTGAGAGATAGAGAGAGAGAGGGATAGAGAGAGGGATAGAGAGAGAGATAGGGAGAGGGATAGAGACAGAGAGATAGGGAGGGTTAGAGAGATAGAGGGGGAATAGAGAAAGGGATAGAGAGAGATAGAGAGAAAGATAGAGAGAGAGATAGGGATAGAGAGGGATACAGAGATAGAGGGGGATAGAGAGATAGATGGAGAGGGAGAGGGATAGAGAGAGAGATAGAGAGGGATAGAGAGTGATGGAGAGATAGAGAGGGAGAGATATATACAGAGATATAGATATAGACAGAGTGATAGAGATAGAGAGAGATAGAGAGGGATAGAGAGATAGAGAGGGATAGAGAGATAGAGAGTGATAGAGATGCAGAGATATAGAGAGAGGGATAGTGAGAGGGATAGAGAGGGAGATATAAGGAGAGAGATAGAGAGAGAAATGGAGAGGGATAGAGAGAGAGAGGGATAGAGATAGAGAGAGGGATAGGGATAGAGAGAGATAGAGAGGGATAGAGAGAGGGATAGAGATGCAGAGAGAGAGAGAGGGATAGATAGAAATATATAGATATAGAGAGAGGGATAGAGATAGAAAGAGAGGGATAGAGATAGAGGGATAAAGATGTTGAGATAGAGAGCGAGAGAGAGATAGCGATAGATAGGGAGTGATAGAGAGATAGTAGAGATAGAGAGAGATAGGGATATAGAGAGAGGGATAGAGATAGAGAGAGGGATAGAGATAAAGGGGGATAGAGATAGAGAGAGTGAGAGATAGAGAGAGTTAGAAAGAGAGAGAGTTAGAGAGAGGGATAGAGATAGAGAGATAGGGATTGAGAGATAGAGAGAGAGAGATAGAGAGGAATAGAGATAGGGAGAGGGATAGAGACAGAGAGATAGGGAGGGATAGAGAGATAGAGAGAGATAGAGAGAGGGATAGAGAGAGAGATAGAGAGAGGGTTATGGAGAGAAGGGGAGATAGAGAGAGAGATACAGGGATAGAGAGAGAGATATAGAGAGTGATGGAGAGATAGAAAGAGAGATATAGGTATAGAGAGAGTGATAGAGATAGTGAGAGATAGAGATGGATAGAGATAGAGAGAGGGATAGAATAGAGAGAGAGATAGAGAGGGATAGAGATGCAGAGATATAGAGAGAGAGATGGAGAGGGATAGAGAGAGAGGGATAGAGATAGAGAGAGATAGAGAGGGATAGAAATAGAGAGGGATAGAGAGAGGGATAGTGATGGAGAGATAGAGAGAGAGGGATAGAGAGAGATAGAGAGGGATAGAGATAGAGAGATAAAGATGTTGAGATATGGAGATAGAAAGAAAGAGAGGGATAGAGATAGAGGGGGAGAGAGATATAGAGAGATAGAGATATAGGGAGAGATAGAGAGAGAGGAATAGAGAGAGAGATAGAGGGATAGAGAGAGAGAGATCACGATAGATAGGGAGGGATAGAGAGATAGTAGAGATAGAGAGGGATGAGATAGAGATAGAGAGGGATAGAGAGATATAGAGAGATGATATAGAGAGAGGGATGGAGAGATAGAAAGAGATATAGAGAGATATGGAGAGGTATGGAGAGATAGAGAGGGAGATAGAGAGAGAGATAGAGGGGGAGATAGAGATATAGCGAGAGAGATAGAGAGGGAGATAGAGAGAGAGCTAGAGAGATAGATAGATAGAGTGAGGAAGATATAGAGAGAGAGGAATAGAGAGAGAGATAACGATAGATAGGGAGGGATAGAGAGATATAGAGATGGAGAGAGATAGATATAGAGAGAGAGATAGACAGAGAGGTAGACAGAGATAGAGAGAGTGGGATAGAGATAGCTAGAGATAGAGAGAGATATAGATAGAGTGTGAGAGATAGAGAGAGAGATAGCGATAGAGAGGGATAGAGATGCAGAGATATAGAGAGAGAGAGATAGAGACGGATAGAGAGAGATATATATATATATAGAGAGAGGGATAGAGATATAGAGAGAGATATAGAGAGGGATAGAGAGATAGCAAGGGATGGAGATAGAGAGAGATAGAGAGGGATAGAGAGATATAGATATAGAGAGAAGGATAGAGATAGAGAGAAATAGAGATGCAGAGATATATATAGAGAGATGGAGAGAAAGAGAGGGATAGATAGAGAGATATAGATAGAAAGGGATAGAGATAGTGGGAGATAGAGGGATAAAAATGTAGATTATATAGAGAGAGAGGGATAGAGATGCCGGCAGAGAGAGAGGGATAGAGATAGATAGTGATAGAGGGATAAAGATGTAGAGAGATAGATAGAGAGGGATAGAGATATAGAGAGAGAGGGATAGAGAGCGATAAAGAGAGAGGAGAGGGAGAGAGAGAGGGAGTGATAGAGAGATAGAGGGAGAGATAAAGAGATAGAGAGTGATAGAGAGAGGAGAGAGATAGAGAGATGGATCAAGAGAGATAGAGGGAGAGAGAGTGACAGAGAGAGATAAAGAGGGGAGAGGTATAGAGAGAGTGGGATAGAGAGACCGGAGAGGGATAGAGAATGAGAGAGGGATAGAGCGAGAAATAGAGAGAAGAATGGAGAGAGAGAGAGGGATTGAGAGAGAGGGATAGAGAGTGAGATAGAGAGAGGGATAGAAAGTGAGAGAGGGGTAGAGAGTGAGATAGAGAGAGGGATTGAGAGAGAGAGAGGGATAGAGAGAGAAAGAGATAGAGAGAGATAGAGGGAGGGATCGAGAGAGGGATAGAAAGAGTGAGATAGAGAGAGAGGGATAGAGAGAGAGATATAGTGAGAGGGATAGAGAGAGAGGAATGGAGAGAGATACAGAGAGGGATAGAGAGAGGGAAAGAGCGAGAGATAGAGAGAGAGAGAGATAGAGGGATAGAGAGAGTGAGATAGAGAGAGCGATAGAGAGAGAGGGATGGAGAGAGTGAGATAGATAAAGGGATAGAAAGAGAAATATAGAGAGAGGAATAGAGAAAGAGAGGGATAGACAGAGAGAGCGATACAGAGTGAGAGAGAAGGATAGCAAGAGAGAGGGATAGCGACAAATGGAGATAGCGGGATAGAGAGAATAGGGTAAAGAGAGAAATAGAGAGTGAGCGGGATAAAGAGAAAGGGATAGAGAGACAGATAGAAAGAGAGGAATAGAGAGAGAGAGGGATCGAGAGAATAACAGAGAGGGATAGACAGAGAGAGCAATAGAGAGAGAGGGGTAGCGAGAGAGGGATAGAGACAAATGGAGAGAGAGGGGATGAAGGGAGATAGAGATAGAGGGATAGAGAAAGAGACAGGGATAGAGAGAGATAGAGAAAGAGCTACAGAAAGGGATAGAGAGAGAGGGATAGAGAGAGTTGAGAGATGGATATAGAGAGAGAGGGATAGAACAAGAGAGAGTGATAGAGAGAGAGATGGATAGAGAGAGAAGGATAGAGAGAGAGGGATAGAGACAGAGAGGGATAGAGAGAGGGAAAGAGTGAGAGAAAGAGTGATACAGAGAGAGGGAGAGAGGGATACAGAGACAGAGGCATAGAGAGAGAGAGGGGGATAGAGAGAGGGAGAGATAGAGAGAGAGGGATAGAGAGAGATAGGAAGAGCGAGAGACAGATAGAGAGAGAGAGGGATAGATGGGGAGAGAGTTAAAGAGAGAGAGACACAGACAGAGGGATAGAGAGAGAGGGGGATGGAGAGAGTGATAGGAGTGGAGGGAGAGAGACAGAGAGAGAGAGGGGTGGAGAGAGAGAGAGAGGGATGGAGAGAGAGATAGAGGGATGGAGAGCAAGAGAGATAAAGAGAGGGAGGGAGAGAAGGATAGAGCAAGGTATAGAGGGAGGGATAGAGAGAGATAGAGAGGGAGGGATAGAGAGATAGAAAGGGAGAAATAGAGGGGGAGAGAAAGATAAAGATAGAGAGACAGAGTGAGAGATAGAGAGAGGGCAAGATAGAGCAAGAGAGAGAGCAGGATAGAGAGAGGAATAGAGATGGCATATATAGAGAGGGAGATAGAGAGATGGACTGAGAGGGAGGCATAGAGAGGGAGAGATAGAGGGGGAGAGATTGTGGGAGATAAAGGGAGAGAAAGAGAGAGATAGAGATGGATAGAGAGAGATCAAGATAGCGGGAGAGATAGAGAAAGGGAGAGATAGAGAGAGGGATAGATGGAGAGAGGGATAGAGAGGGAGGGATAGAGATAGGGAGAGATACAGATAGATAGAGAGGGAGTGATATGGAGAGGGAGAGATAGAGATAGGTAGAGGGGGAGACAGTGAGAGTGATAGAGATTGAGAGGGATAGTGAGAGAGATAGGGAGAGAGAAGCATAGATAGAGGAATGGAGAGAGACTGAGATAGAGGGATGGAGAGAGACCGAGATAGAGAAAGGGATGGAGAGAGACCGAGATAGAGAGGGATAGAGAGAAAGAGAGATGGATAGAGAGACAAAGAGATAGAGAGAGGTATAGAGACAGAGGGATAGAGAGAGTGAGATAGATAGAGGGGTAGAGAGAGAGATATAGCAAGAGGGATAGAGAGAGAGATAGAGAGGGATGGAGAGAGATACAGAGAGGGATAGAGAGACAGAGAGAGGAAAAGAGCAAGAGATAGAGAGAGGGATAGAGAGAGATAGAGAGGGAGAGAGATAGAGAGAGGGATAGAGAGCGTGAGATAGAGAGCGATAGAGAAACGGATAGAGAGATAGAGAGGGATAGAGAGAGTGAGATGGATAGAGAGAGGGATAGAGAACTATCAAGAGAGGGATAGAGAGAGAGGGATAGAGATACAGAGAGGGATAGACAGAGCGATACAGAGAGAGAGAAGGATAGCAAGAGAGAGGGATAGAGACAGGGAGAGACAGAGGGATAGAGAGATGGATTGAGAGGGAGGCATAGAGAGGGGGAGATAGAGGGGGAGAGGTAGAGGGAGATAAAGGGAGAGAAAGAGAGATATAGAGAGAGAAAGAAAGGGAGAGATAGAGATGGATAGAAAGATCGAGATAGAGAGAGGGAGAGAGAGAGAAAGGGAGATCTAGAGAGGGATAGAGGGGTGGAGAGAGACTGAGATAGAAAGTGGGATGGAGAATGAGAGAAATAGAGAGAGGGATGGAGAAAGAGATGGAGAGAATGATTTAGAGAGAGGGATGGAGCAAGAAATAGAGAAAGGGATGGAGAGAGAGCGAGAGAGATAGAAAGTGTGATGTAGAGAGAGATAGAGAGCGGGTTAGAGAGAGAGCGAGAGATAGAGAGAGGTCGATGGAAAGAGAGAGAGAGATTGGAGAGAATGAGATGGAGAGAGAGAGAGAGGGATAGAGAGAAAGAGATAGAGGGATGTAGAGAGAGAGCGAGAGAGATAAAGAGAGGAATGGAAATAGAGAGGGAGATGGAGAGAGAGAGATAGCAAGAGAGATGGAGAGAGAGAAATGCAAGAATGCTTAGCAAGAGTTTCTGCAGGTATTTAAAAAGGAAAAGATTAAGTTAAGTGAGGGTTGGTCCTCTAGAGAGTGACAGTGGGGAGTTAATAGTAGATCATAAGGAAATGGCAGAAGAAATGAACAAATATTTTGCTTCTGTGTTCACTATAGAGGATATAAAAAACATTCCAGCAATAGCTGCAAATCAGGAGGTGAACGGGAGAAGGGAACTTGGTGAAATTGAAATCACTTAGGGAAATGGTACTGAGCAAATTGATGGAGCTGCGGACTGGCAAGTCTCCGGGTCCCGATGGACTACATCCTAGGGTTTTAAAAGAGGTGGCTTATGAGGTGGTCGATGCGCTGGTATTAATTTTCTAAAATAGCCCTAGGTTCTGGAAAGGTTCCATCAGATTGGAAAGTAGCAAATATAACCCCTCGATTCAAGAAGGGAGGGAGGCAGAAAAAAGGAAACTGGAGGCCGTCTGTCGTGGGGAGTTATTAGAATCAATCATTAAGGAGGTTATAGTTGGGCACTTAGAAGAGCTCAAGGCAATAGGGAAGAGTCAGCATGGTTTTGTGAAAAGAAAATCATGTTTAACCAATTTAGTGGAGTTTTTTTAAGCGGTAACATGCGTAGTGGATAAAGGGGAGCCTGTACTTGGATTTCCAGAAGGCATTTGATAAGGCGCCACATCAAAGATTATTATGGAAAATAAAAGTGCATGGTGGAGGGAGTAATGTATTAGCATGGATAGAAGGTTGGCTGGCTGACAGAAAACAGAGAATATGCATAAATGGGTCTTTATCTGATTGGCAGGATGTGACAAGTGGTGTCCCACAGGGGTCTGTGTGGGGCCTCAACTTTTTATGGTTTGCATCAATGACTTAGATGAGGGGAGTGAAGACATGGTAGCTAAATTTGCAGATGTCACAAAGATAGGTAGAAAAGAAGTTATGAAGAGGACATGAGGAGGTTGCAGATGGATATAGATAGGTTGAGTGAGGGGGCAAAGATCTGGCAAATGGAGTTTAATGTAGGAAAATGTGAAGTTGTTCACTTTGGCAGGAAGAACAAAAAAGCAGAGTATTACTTAAATGGAGAATGGCTGCATAATTCTGAGGTGTAGAGGGATCTAGGTGTTCTAGTACATGAGTCACAAAAAGTTAGTATGCAGGTACAGCAAGTAATTAAGAAGGTTAATGGAATGCTATCCTTTATTGGGAGAGGAATTGAACATAAAAATAAGGATGTTATGCTTCAGTTATACAGGGCATTGGTGAGACCGCATCTCGAATACTGTGGGCAGTTTTGGTCTCCTTATCTAAGGAAAGATGTAAATGTGTTGGAGACGGTTCAGAGGAGGTTTACTAGATTGATACCTGGAATGAGTGGCTTGTCTTATGAGGAAAGGTTGGACAGACTGGGCTTGTTTCCACTGGAGTTTAGAAGAGTGAGGGGTGATTTGATTGAAGTGTATAAGATCCTGAACAGCCTTGACAAGGTGGACATGGAAAGGATGTTTCCTCTTGTGGGTGAGTCCAGAACTAGGGGGCAATGTTTTAAAATTAGGGGTCACCCTTTTAGGACAGAGATGAGGGAAATTATTTCTCTCAGAGGGTTGTGCGACTTTGGAACTCTCTGTCTCAGAAGGTGGTGGAGGCGGGGACATTGAATATATTAAGGCAGAGGTAGATAGATTCTTGTTAGGCAAGAGAATCAAAGGTTATCGGGGTTAGATGGGAATGTGGAAATTGAAACACAAGAAGATCAGCCATGATCTTATTGAATGGCGGAGCAGGCTTGAGGGGCCGAATGGTCTACTGCTATTTCTATTTCTTATGATCTTATGTACTTGCACTCCAGGAATGTGATTCCTGCACATGGAATTAGTGAACTGTTGTATGCTGAAAGTTGCGCAGTAGTAGGTTTTGCCATGACTTTCCACATGGATGTGTCTTTTAGAATCTGCAGAGATAGTATGTTGGCACTTTCCCCTCTCTCAGTCTTGGCCAATAATGAATAGTTGCTAACTTTATCTGGGTAGATAATTCAAATGTTGGGAAACGCTTTGGACAATGTGACAGATTGATGATGTGAAACCTGTGTTCACCGCTCTTCATCTCATCATGCACACCTTTGTCATGTTTGGTTTGTCAGTCACCTCAAGTATATGTTTCTGACGGGGTACTGGATGGTCATTCTTATGGTTTGAAGGTACCCGTTGTGTACAGTCTGTTTGGATCAGTGCACGGCTCTTTGTAGCTGCATCAGCCTTTGCTCTTGTGCACTGGCACTGCCAATCGCCCTTCCTGCCACATGCCTTACAGAATTGATGGAAAGCTGGGAAATCCCTTGGTCCATGCACAGGGCCACACCTTCCCCATGTCTTGCTAGGTTTATGTGCACTAGCTTGTGCGTCAAGATTTGGTGTTTTACATAGGATCTGTAAGCTCCGTCGACATGCGAGAACTGAGTCGTACCTTCGTCCATCCTCGAGGAGCTCTCCAAGGGGCTCGTCCAGCAGATCTTTCCAGAACATTTCCATGGGAGCGTGATCACCAACCCAATGGGCTGAATTTTCCGTTCGTCGGGCAAGCAGAGCTGACCCAATCGTGGGCTGCGCCACCATTTTGCGCAGGTGGGCCAATTAAGGCCCGCCCAGCGCACTTCACACTCCCATGGAGAGTGGGATTTTCAAATTTGTGGCGGGTGTGTACAGACCGCTGGTTCCAATGGGGAATCGGCTGTCTGTATAAAGAAAGGCCAGGCAGCCTCCTTTAGGCTGATCGCCATGGCCAGCGACCGGTGCAGGGGGTCTGCACAGCAGGCTCCGGTAGAGGGAAGGCCAGAGGAGGAGGGCAGGCTGCAGGGTAGATCAGCGGGAGCCCAATGTGCCCCTCGCTTCTCTGATGCTTACTTTGCTGCCCTTCTTGAGGAGGTCGCAGCACGGCGAGAGGCCTTGTTTCCCCAGGATGGGAGGAGGAGGGCCCCCCACATAACGAAACAGGCCTGGCAGGAGGTGGCACAGGTGGTCAGCTCCATGGATGCTGTGTGGCGATCTTGGACCCAGTGCCACAAGCGCTTCAATGATTTGTTGAGCTCTGGAAGGGTGAGGACCATGTTGGCCTTGGCCATTTAACCCAGGAGGTAGCCTTAGCCTTTGAGGCACCCCCCCCCCCACCTCCCCCACGTCTTAGTGTCGTTACTGCATTGGGCATTTGGCACACGCTGGGTGGGCAAACAGATAGTGACCATGTTCACATCAGCCTTAGTGGTTGATGAGAAGATGGGTTCTCCCCGCAGCAAATGTTGGTGTTTGTCACATTTGAGTAGTCTGGAGGCAACCTGCAGGGGAGGCAGCTAGACACATACTCCGAACTCCAACACATGTCATATTGATGGTAATGAGATGGTGGAAGGGGAGCCTCAAGGTGTTGTGGCCAAGAGCCATCTACCTGCTGGCCTCAGCGCCGCACTTAGTTGTGCCTCCTTGCCATGGGCGCTAAGACCTGTGTGTTATTGAAAGTGATGGACGCCGAATGTGTCCAAGGTGTCCATTGGGGGAAGGGGTTGGGACCAGCCGTAGTATTTTCTGGGGACTGATCACCAGTATTGCGGACAGGAGCTGCTGGAGGCCTCAGGTGGGCCACTGTGGTTGGGGTGCGGCGTGCGTGTGCAGAGTACATGAGCGATCAGCCCCAATAAATGGTGTTCTCTGTTCTGCAGGCGAAAACTGCGCACAACACCCATGAGCGTTTGTTTACTGGTGGTAGCCAGGCTTTGCTCCACACACTGACCCAATTCAAAGAACAGGCCATGGAGCTGGGGAGGAGCCAAGCGACCAGGTCAGCAGGTGTTGGTGAGGCTGGGGTGCAGCGGCCAGGTATTTGAGGCCCACTGTCCCACCCACTCTGTCTCCCAACCATCCAAAGCACTGATGGTTACTGCAATCGTTAACGCAGCAACACTGCTCATTCACAGACTGATACAGTCAGACGTGTGGGTCATACACAAAGGTCCTTGAGGATGCGCATCTCTAGCATCTTCCAAAGTCGCCTTATCCCATTTGTGACCACTATCCCCATGGCCTAACATGCCATGGCATCGCTGCTGTACATCCAAATACTTATTGCATCTTAGGAGGGTTTGTACCTCCACCACCCTTTCAGCCAGTGCGCCCCACGTTACTCTGTCCAAAAGCTCCTCAGCACCTCACCTGTCAACCTCATGGCACTCAACTTAAATAAATACCACCACGTTAGTCATCCCTGCGCCAAGGAGAAATGTTACCTTCTGTCCACCCATTCTATGTCCCTCATAATGGTATGAAGGTCAATAATGTGACCTGTCAATCTCCTGTGCTCCACGGCAAATGTCGCAAGTGTTTGCAATGTTTCCTCATCACTCCAATTCTCCAGGCCAGCATGTATCCAGGTCAGGAACCTCTACACTCTCCCCACTCCAATGCCATCCCTCCCATGAAGTGCAGGTCACAACTGGGCGCAGAAGTGTAGATGTGGCCTCGACAGCGTTTTCTGCACTTGCAGCATGACCTCCCTTTCCCTACACTCTATTCCTCAGCTAATAAAGGCAAGTCTGGCTTTGTCCTTGTTAACCACCTTATGTTCCTGTTCTGCTACCTTAACGGGTCTGCCCAGCAAGGTCCCTGTAATCATCCTTGCTTTCCACGGTCCTACCATTTCTCCTGTATTCCCGTACCTTGTTTGTTTTGCCCAAGTGCATAACCGCACACTTATCCACATAACATTCCATGTGGCATTCCTTAGGCCATCTGACCAGTCTGTATGCACGTGTAATATTTGGGCCTCCTTTTGACATTGGCTAGTGTCCCGGGGCACAGTGGAGAGGGCACTTCACAATCGCTGGAGGAGATGGCACGGACAGAGAGTGCCAATGGCGCCAGCAGCCGGAGGACTGCAGGGGACCAGGCACATGCTGAGTCAGGCAGTGATGATGTGCCTCTGGAGATGTCAGATATGCAGCAGCTGCAGGACAAGCAGCAGGATGTGCGGGAGCATCTGGGAGTGTTGTATGAGAGTGTGCTTCAGTTGGTCTCTGTGGTGTAGGAATCCAGGCAGAGTGTCAGTAATGGCATGAACTTCAGGACAGAGCGTCAGGCTTCCTCCCTGGAGAGATTAGCGACTCTCATGGAGAGGGGCTTCCAACGGATTGATCAGCATCTGACTGGGTTACGCTCTGACCTGCAAGTCCTCACAGCGCTAATGGCCACAGGTGGTCATTCGCAATGTGGGAGATATTCTGGGCACCAAGTGTCGGCGCTCGGTGCCCATCCACCTGCGGTGAGCAGGGAGGTTCAATGTGACCTCACGGCGTAACAGCTGCCTGTTGTCTCTGTGAGCTCCTCTCAGGGCGCTCCAGATGAGGGCAGCAGCTCCTCCGCCTCTCTGCCAGTCACCGTTGCATCCGGTGAGGCTACGACAACTGGGGAGATGCCAGCTCTGGAATCGGCCACTCCCTCCCAGGTGGGGCCAGCACAGGCTCCACGGGCCAGAGGGCGTCCGCCAAGGTCATCGAGGCCAACAGGACAGCAGAGTCAGCAGGATGTCTCACAAGCCACTCCGAGTGATGGGGCGGCACCAAGACATAGCACCCGGAAACGTAAGCATAAGGCATGTTAGGAACTTCGCTGACAGAATTTTGCCCTTGGTTGGCAGGTGGGCCCCACCGGCTCGGCGGTGGGCAGGCAGCCAAACTCCACTGCTGAAATGGGGCCTGCCGCCATTTTGAGTGGGCTGCAGCCTTCCTGACGGGAAGCACTATGTGGTTCCTGTGCAGGGTGGTGGAGGGAGTCCCCAACTGTCAAAGTGCGCTCTTTCGTGCATGTGCACTGCTCCCTGAGACTAAGCGTTGTCTCAGGGAGAGCACTGACATTCTAAAAAACTTTAAAAATAGAAAAATAGAAAAATTATTAACATGTCCCCCTCATGTGACAATGAGATGGGATATGTTAATAAGAAGCACATAAACTTTATTAAAGTTTTTAAAAACGGACATGAAACCTCCCACCAGTGGATGAGGCTTTATGTTTTTTCTATTGCCCGCTGGGGCTCCTGGCCTGCCCGCCAGCCTTAAGGTAGGACGGGCAGGGCCTTTACCTACCTTAATTATCCCGTCAATGGCCTTAATTGGCCATTGACAGGTCGGCGGGCGGACAGCTGATTTCGCTGTCCACCCGCCTTCCTCAATATTTAAATGGACCAGGATGACGTCAGGGGTTCCTCCCGACATCATCCCGCATCATTTCCCCTCGGCGAGTGGGCCCCACCCCCAAATTGCCAACAGGAAAATTCAGGCCCATGGGTTTGTCACTGGTGCTTTTCTGTTGCCCCAAGATTAGGGAATTTATTTTTGTCAATGTCAGAGTGACGTTTTGTTTTGTTTTTTGTGGCACCATCCGATGGATGGGAATAAAGTCCACATTTATTACCATGGCTGAGGGTGTCTCCTTTGTGCTGCATTTGTATGTTTCACAGACATCTCATGAGTGTTTGAGTGGACATTGATGTTTCTGTACTAAGCTCTTAGTTGCAGTTGATGAGGTGGAAGATGTAGCACTTAAGTGCCGCGTATGGATGCGCCAGGCAATGCTGGTCCTGCAGATCCATGTGTGTGTGGAGCTTGCTGAAGGTTCGTTGGATTAAAGTCTCCTGGATGTCCCTGCCTCCTTGATGTAGTAGCGGGTCGGCGTGCTGCCCCTCATCATCGCCCTGTGCTTCCTCATCCTCTGAGCCACTGCTGGATTCATCATGTGCAGGCGCATCCACTGCATTAATGTCTTCAACATCCACTGCATCCCCCCTTTCCAGCGCAAGATTGTGCAGAGTGCAGCATGCTGTCACAGACACGCTATCTGGGGGGGTACAGGAGTGTGCCCCCTGAGTGGTCCAGGCATCGGAAGCACATCTTGAGAAGACCAATGGCTCTCTCCACCACAGCCCTTGTGGAGGCGTGGCTCCTATTTTCCGCTGTTCTGCCTCTGCTCTTGGGGGCGGTGAGGCAGCATGAGCCACCTTCTGAGGGGATAGCCCTTGTTACCCAGCAGCCAACCATCCAGCCGGGCTGGAGCACCGAAGAGCCCCGGCACCTGGGAGTGTCTGAGGATGTAGGTGTCGTGGGAGCTGCCTGGGAACCTTGCACAGACTTGTAGAATCAGCATCCTGTGGTCACACACTATCTGCACATTCATGGAGTGGAAGCCCTTCCTGTTGACGAAGGCACCAGGCTCACCTGCTGGCGCCTTGATGGCCACATGTGTACAGTCTATAGCACCCTGGACACGGGGGAAGCCAGCAATGGCCGCAAAGCCTCTGGCTCGCTGTGCCTGACTTGCCTGGTTGCAGAGGAAGTGGATGAAGTTCAATACCCGCCTGAACAGTGTCTGTAACCTGCTTGACACAAGTGTGTACAGCTGATTGGGAGACACCGCAAAGATCACCCACCGAGCCCTAGAAGGAGCCAGATGCATAGAAGTGGAGGGCAACTGTGACCTTCAGAACCGCTGGCATGGGGTGTCCACCCACACAGTTAGGAGATATCTCAGGGCCAATCATCTGACAGATATAGTTGATTGTTTCCCTTGACAGTCGGAGTCTCCTACGGCACTGCACCTCAGCCATATTGAGGTAGCTGCTTTGCCGCCTGTATACCCTGGGGTCTTCTGCGGCCCCTTCCACCTTGGACAACCTCTTGGCCTGCGTCCCTTGTGCCTGCACCTGACCTCCCAAAGGTGGCTCCCCTGGAGGCTGATTGTTCACTCCTGGCCTCCTCCTTATTCTAACCCTCTCTTCCTCCTCAGAGGAGCTGCCTCCAGTGGAGATGTCAGAACCCAAACCCAGGCTAAATGGAGGCCTCCAGAAAGCTGCAGGCCCGATACGGATTACTGTCTGCAGAGAGCTGAGCTGAAGCTTCAAAGTACAGAGAAAGCTGCTAGAAGTCGATCTGAACTGCAACAGATCACACTGGCAAGTTTAAAATACTTGCTGCAATAAATACTTCATATAAAACATTGACAACCCCACTGAGCCCACATATCCTGCCTGTGGATGAAGTTTGTTAAAAAGTCACTTACCTGCCAGCCTGTTGCGCTCGTGTGCCGAGCCGAAGATCGCACTGGTGCCTCAAAATTGGCATCGATTGCCGAGTTAAGGGCCTTAACAAGCCCTTTAATTAATGGCGGTTGCGTGTCGCACTTCATCGCTCGCCTGCCCAGCTAACTATCGCAATGGCGCGCAGTGATGGCGGGACGCTTGCCCAATGTCAGCGCATCCCATTTTAAGCACTGGTGTGCGGGGCCAACCACCCACATGTCACCCAGAAAATTCTGCCCAACCATTCTGTCTGCTAGCTCTGTGTTTGAAAAATCACAATATGTATCCTTTTCTCTACATCTGCTGACAAAATGGTCTATGGATTCTGCAGGCTGTTGTTGAAATGACATGAACTCTAGTCAATGAATACTGAAGTTTAACCTGATTGTGAACCAGTCTTCCAATGTAATCCATATTTTCTGGGGATCCTTTAAATCTTCTACTGTTAAACCTGACATATTCAGCTCTTTCGTTCCCACTTGTGTGGTGAATTTTTATGGCTTGCTTGTGCAGTTCAGATACACCTGAATCAAGAAGCCGTAGCTCTGCGCACTGTTTCAACATTTTGAATTCAGATGGTAAGTCAGCTGCACCTGAATTCAGACTTTGGAATTTTGTGGACTTTTTGACAATGTCCCTTTGACCTTCCTTTGCCTATTGTACCTGGGATGAGTGTAATGTCAAATCAGTGGAGACATTCAAAGGTGAGGTTCTACGGGCACAGTGTAGATATGTCCCATAAAGAAAAAGGGTGGTACTGCCAAATCTAGAGCCCTTGGTTATCCAGAAGCATACAGGCCAAGATAAGGGAGAAAAAGAAAGCTTATGACAGTCACAAAAAGCTTAATACTATAGAATTCCTAGAGGAGTATAGAAAGTTACAGGGGTGAAGTAAAAATGAAAACTAGGAAAACAAAGTGAGGATATGAAAAAATATCAGCAGGTAAAATCAACACCCAAAGATGTTTTACCAGTACATTAAGAGCAAGAGAATAACTAAGGAAAGGGTAGGGCCTATCAGAGATGTACATGGAAACTTGTGCATTGATGCTGAAGATGTGGGCAGGGTTCTCAATGAGTACTTTGTCTCTGTCTTCACTAAGGAGAGTGATAAAGCAGACATTCTAGTCAAAGAGGAGGAGTGTGAAATATTAGATACAATAAGCATAATGAGAGAGGAAATGCTGATTCTGACATCCTTGAAGGTGGATAAATCATCAGGGACCGGATGGATTGTATCCCAGGCTGTTAAGGGAAGCCAGGGAGGAAATAGCAGATGCCCTGAGGATCATTTTCTAATCCTCGCTAGATACAGGTGAGATCCCAGAGGATTGGAGGTCTGCGAACTTTGTACAAATATTTAAAAAGGGTGTGAGGGATATGCCAGAAAATTATAGTCGGTCTGACTTCAGTGGTGGGCAAATTATTGGAAACAATTCTGAGACACAGGATAAACTGTCACTTAGAAAGGCAATGATTGATCAGGGATAGTCAGCATAGTTTTGTTAGCGGAAGATCATGTCTTACTAACTTAATAGAATTTTTTGTGGAAATAACAAGGAGGATTGATAAGGATAGTGCAGTGAATGTTGACTACATAGATTTCAGTTTGGCATTTGACAAGCATTCGACAAGTAGAGCATTTGCCATATGGCAGATTCGTCAGGAAAGTGAGATCCCATGGGATACAGGGGAAGGAGGCAGGTTGAATCCAAAATTGGTTCAGTGACAGGAAACAAAGGGTAATGGTCGATGGATGTTTTTGCAAATGGAAAACGTTTTCCAGTGGTGTTCAACAGGGCTCAGTGTTGGGCCCTTGCTGTTTGTTATATATATTAATGATGTGGACATAAATATGAGAGGCGTGATTGGGAAATTTGAAGATGACACCAAAATTACCTGTGTAGTTGATAGTGAAGAGGATAGCTGTCGACTCCAGAATTATATCAATGGTTTGGCTGAGTGGGCAGAAAAGAGTCAAATGGAATTCAGTCTGGAAAAGTGTGAGGTAATGCATTTGGGGAGGGAAAACAAAGCAAGGGAATAGTCAATAAACAGGAGGATACTGAGAGGGGTTGAGGAAGTGAGAGACCTTGGAGTGCATGTCCACAGGTCCCTGAAAGTGGCAGGACAGGTGGATAAGGTGGGAAAGAAAGCATATGGAATGTTTTATTGGACAAGGTATTGAATACAAAAGCAGACATGTAATGCTTGAAGCACATAAAACTCTGGTTAGGCCACAGCTGGAATTTTGTGCACAGTTCTGGTCACCACATTACCATAATTGCTCTGGAGAGAGTGCGAGGAGATTTACAAGAATGTTGCCAGGGCTTGGAAATTGCAGCTATGAGGAGGGATTGGATAGGCTCGGATTTTTTCCTTCGAACAGAGGAGGCTAAGGGGTGACCTAATTGAGGTGCACAAAATTATAAGGGGCCTAGATAGGGCCGACAGGAAAGACTTGTTTCTCCAAACTGAGGGGTCAATTACCAGGGGGCATAGATTTAAGGTGATTGGTAGAAGGATTAGAGGGGCATGAGGAAAAACCTTTTCACCCAAAGGGTGGTGGGCATCAAAACTGAAGGTTGAGGCTGAAACACTCACCTCATTTAAAAGGTACCTGGATCTGCATCTGAAATGCTGTAACCTGCAAGGCTACGGACCAAGTGCTGGAAAGTGGGTTTAAAACGAACGGCTAATTTCTTCTTTTTTCTCCTTTTCCGATGGCACAGGCATAATGGGCTGAATGGCCTCTTTCGGTGCCATAACTTTTCTGTGGTTCTATGGTGTATACTTCAATACAAGGGGTATAGCAAGTAAAGCAGTTGAGTGGAGGCTGCAGATAGAAATGTGGCAGTATATTATCACAGCTATTACAGAAACATGTCTTAGGGTGGGACACTCAACATTCCTGGTTCTGGGTATTCAGAGGAGATAGAGAGGGGATTAAAAAGGGAGAGGGGGTTAAATATTTTGGTTAGAGAAGATATTACAGTTGTGAGGAGGGATGATGTGTTAGAAGAATTATCAATTGAGGCCATATGGATTGAGCTTAGGAACAAAAAAAGGGGGAGTCACACTAATGGGTATGTACTATAGATCCCCAAATAGTCAGAGGGAGATTGAAGAGCAAAGATGGAGACAAATCTTTAAAATGCAAAAAGAGTAGGGCAGTAATAGTAGGGGATTTTAACTACCCTGATATTAACTGGGATAGTTTTAGTGTGAAAGGAGTGGAGGGAACAGAATTCTTAAGATGCATTCGGGAGAACATATTTGGCCAGAATGAAACAAACCCAACAAGAGAGGGCACGGTTCTGGGCTTAGTTTTAGGAAATGAAGCTGGGTAGGTGGAAGGAGTGACAGTGAGGGAGCATTTTGGTGATAGAGATCATAACCGATTCACTCCACGTGATATCAAGAAACACTGAAGGCACTAGATACAGCAAAGTCTATGGGCCCTGACAATATTCTGGCAATAGTTCTGAGGACTTGTGCTCCAGAACTTGCCACGCCCCTAGCCAAGCTGTTCCAGTACAGCTACAACACTGGCATCTACCCGGCTATGTGGAAAATTACCCAGGTACGTCCTGCACATAAAAAGCAGGACAAATCCAACCTGGCCAATGACTGCCCCATCAATCTACTCTCCATCATCAGTAAAGTAATGGAAGGGGCCATCAACAGTGCTATCAAGCGGCATTTGCTTAGCAATAACTGCTCATTGATGCTCAGTTTGTGTTCCGCCAGGGCCTCTCAGCTCCTGACCTCATTACAGCTTTTGTTCAAACATGGACAAAAGAGCTGAGCTCCCGAGGTGAGGTGAGAGTGACTGCCCTTGACATCAAGGCTGCATTTGACCGAGTGTGGCATCAAGGAGCCCTAGCAAAACTGGAGTCATTGGGAATCAGGGGGAAAACTCTCCGCTGGTTGGAGTCATACCCAGCACAAAGGAAGATGGTTGTGGTTGTTGGAGGTCAGTCATCTCATCTTCAGGACATCACTGCAGGAGTTCCTCAGGGTAGTGTCCTCGGCCCAACCATCTTCAGCTGCTTCATCAATGACCTTCCTTCCATCATAAGGTCAGAAGTGGGGATGTTCGCTGATGATTGCACAATGTTCAGCACCATTCGCGACTCCTCAGATATTGAAGCAGCCCATGTCCAAATGCAGCAAGACCTGGACAATATCCAGGTTTGGGCTGACAAGTGGCAAGTAACATTCGCGTCATACAAGTGTCAGGCAATGACCATCTCCAACAAGAGAGAATCCAACCATCACCCCTTGACGTTCAATGCCATTACGTATAAAACATATAAAATTTTAACAGGGTTAGACAGACTGAATGTAGGGAGGATGTTTCCCCTGGTTGGGGAGTCTAGAACCAGGGGCCACAGTCTCAGGATATGGGTCAGGCCATTTAGAACTGAGATGAGGAAACATTTCTTCACTCAAAGGGTGGTCAACCTGTGGAATTCTCTACCACAGAAGGCTATGGAAGCTGGGTCACTGAATATATTCAAGAAAGAAATTTATAAATTTTTGGATATTAGGGGCTTCAAGGGGTATGGAGAGAAAGCAGGGATATGGCGTTGATACAGAGGATCTGCATTGATCATATTGAATGATGGAGCAGGCTCGAAAGGCTGAATGGCCTACTCCTGCACCTAATTTCTATGTTTCTACCATCACTGAATCCCCCACTATCAACATCCTGGGGGTTCCCATTGACCTAAAACTGAACTGGATTAGCCATATATATACTGTGGCTACAAGAGCAGGTCAGATGCTAGGAATCCTACGAGTAACTCACCTCCTGACTCCCCAAAGCATTTATACACCACGTGGACTGCAGCGGTTCAAGAAGGCAGCTCACCACCACTTTCTCAAGGGAAGCTAGGGATGGGCAATAAACGCTGGCCCAGCCAGCGAAGCCCACATCCCACGAATGAATAAAAGAAAGTGATGGTGAGCTGCCTTCTTGAACTGCTGCAGTCCATGTGGTGTAGATACACCCACATTGCTGTTAGGGAGGGAGTTCTAGGATTTTGACCCAACGACAATGAAGGAACGGCCGATATATTTCCAAGTCAGGATGATGAGTGACTTGGAGGGGAACTTACAGGTGGTGGTGTTCCCATGTATCTGCTGACCTTGTCCTTCTAGATGGTAGTGGTCGTGGGTTTAGAAGATGCCTTCTAAGGAGCCTTTGTGAATTCCTGCAGTACATCTTGTAGATGGAACACACTGCTGCTACTGTGCATTGGTGGTGGAGGGAGTGAATGTTTGTGGATGTGGTGCCAATCAAGTGGGCTGCTCAGTCCTGGATGGTGTCCAGCTTCTTCAGTGTTGTGGGAGCTGCACTCATCCAGGCAAGTGGGGAGTGTTCCATCACACTCCTGACTCCTTGCAGATGGTGGACAGGTTTTGGGGAGTCAATAGGTAACTAGGGATGGGCAATAAATGCTGGCCCAGCCAGTGAAGACCACATCCTGTGAATTAATTTTTAAAATGAAGCTGGGCTGGTGGAAGGAGTGACAGTGGGTGAGCATTTTGGTGACAGTGATCATAATTCAGTTAGTTTTAACATATTTATGGAAAATGACAAAGATAAAACAGGAGTTAAAATTTTAAATTTGGGCAAGGCCAATTTTACTAAGCTGAGGAGTGATTTAGCAAAAGTGAACTGGAAAAGGCTACTTGAAAGTAAATCAGTGTCAGAGCCGTGGGAGGTATTTGAAGGAGAGATTGAAGGGGTTCAGAGTAAACATGTCTCCATAAAGAAAAAGGGTGGGGTGGCCAAATCTAGAGCCTCCTGGATTTCAAGGAGTTTACAGGGTAAAATAAGAAGAAAAGGAAAGCTTATGTCAGACACTGAGAACTCAATACTACAGGAAGCTGAGAGGAGTATAGAAAGTAGAGGGGTGAAATCAAAAAGGAAATTAGAAAAGCAAAGAGAGGGCATGTAGGAATATTGGCACGAAAAACCAAGGAGAACCCAAAGATGTTTTATCAATACATTAAGAGTAAGAGGATAACTAAGGAAAGAGTAGCGCCATAAAAGACCAAAAAGGTAACCTGTGTGTGGAGGCGGAGGATGGTTCTTAATGAATACTTTGTGTCTGTCTTCACAAAAACAGGGGGACAATGCAGACATTGTAGTTAAGAATGAGGACTGTGAAGCATTGGATGTGATAAACATAGGGAGAGAGGAAGTAATCAAAGGGATTCTTATCCTTGAAAGTGGATAAATCACCAGGTTGGACGGAATGTTCCTCTTGTGGAGGATCTTTTTAAAATTTCATTCACAGTCTGACTATCATTTTCCAATCCTCAGTGGATACAGGTGATCTGCGGGATCATCATACCTTTCTTTAAAATGGGAGTGAGGGACAGACTGAATAATTACAAGCCAGTCAGTCTGACCTTGGTAGTGGGCAAATTATTGGAATCAATTCTGAGGGACAGGATAAACTGTCACATAGTAAAGCACAGAGTAATCAAGGGCAGTCAGCATGGATTTGTTAAGGGAAGGTCATGTCTGACTAATTTGATTGGATTTTTTGAAGAAGTAATAAGGAAGATTGATGAGGGTAATCTAGTTGATGTGATCTACATGGATTATGGCAAATCCGCAAATTTAGCAATGGTACCTTCAGTGCCTTCATCCAAATCATGTCTATAAATTGTGAAGAGTTGAGGCCCTCGCACTGATCCCTGTGGCACACGACTAGTTAATAATCTTGCCAACCAGAAAATGACCCATTTATGCCTTCTATCCATATGTTACCCCCTGCACCATGAGCTTTTATTTTCAGCAGTAACCTTTAATCTGGCACTTTATCAAATGCCTTCTGAAAATCTTAGGACTGTAAATCCACCGGTTCCTCTTTAGCCACAGCACATGTTACTTCTTCAAAGAACTCCAATAAATTGGTAAACATGATTTCCCTTTCACAAAATCATGTTGACTCTGCCTCATTACCTTGAATTTTTCTCAGTGCCCTGCTATAACATATTTAATAATAGCTTCCAATAGCTTCCCTATGACATAGAAACATAGAAAAATAGAAGCAGCAGTAGGCCATTCGGCCCTTCGAGCCTGCTCCGCCATTCAATATGATCATAGCTGATCCTCTATCTCAACGCTATACTCCTGCTCTCTCCCTATACTCCTTGATGCCTTTAGAGTCTAAAAATCTATTTCCTTCTTAAGTGTATTCAGTGACTTGGCCTCCATAGTCTTCTGTGGTAGAGAATTCCACAGGTTCACCACCCTCTGAGTGAAGACGTTTCTCCTCATCTTAGTCCTAAATGGTCAACCTCGTATCCTGAGACTGTGACCCCTTGTTCTAGATCCCCCAGCCAGAGGCACCATCATCCCTGCCTCCAGTCTGACCATCCCTGTCAGAATTTTATATGTTTCAATAAGATCCCCTCTTATTCTTCTAAACTGCAGTGAATACAGGCCTAGTCAGTCCAATCTCTCCTCATACGACAGTCCTGCCATCCCAGGAATCAGTCTGGTGAACCTTCACTGCACTCCCCCTGTGGCAAGTATAGGCAAGGAGACCAAAACTGCACACAATACTCCAGGTGTGGTCTCACCAAGGCCCTATACAGCTGCAGTAATACATTCTTGCTCCTGTACTCAAGTCCTCTTGCAATGAAGGCCAACATACCATTTCCCTTCTTAACTGCTTGCTGCACCTGCATGTTTGCTTTCAGTGATTGGTGTACAAGGACACCCAGGTCCCTTTGTACATCAACATTTCCCAATCTATCACCATTTAAGTAATACTCTGCCATTCTGTTTTTCCTACCAAAGTGGATAACTTTACACTTATCCACGTTATACTGCATCTGCCATGTATTTGCCCACTCACTATGTCTAAATTGCCTTGGAGTCTCTTAACATCCTCCTCATCACTCACATTCCCACCAAATTTTGTGTTGTCAGCAAACTTGGAAATATTACATTTGGTTCCCTCATCCAAAGCATTGATATTTTGTGAGTAGCTGATCCCTGCGGTACCCCACTAGTCACTGCCTGCCACTCTGAAAAAGACCCATTTATTCCTACTCTCTGTTTCCTGTCTGCTAACCAATTCTCAATCCATGCCAATATATTACCCCCAATCCCATGTGCTTTAACTTTGCACATTAACCTTTTATGTGGGACTTTATCAAAAGCTTTCTGAAAATCCAAATATACCACATCCACTGGTTCTCCCTTATCTATTCTGCTAGTTACACCCTCAAAAAACTCCAGTAGGTTTGTCAAACATGATTTCCTTTTCATAAATCCATGTTGACTTTGTCTAATCTTTTTGATATTTTCGAAGTGTCCTGTTATCATATCCTTTATAATAGATTCTAGCATTTTCCGTACTGATGTTAGTCTAACTGGTCTGTAATTCCCTGTTTTCTACCTCCCTCCTTTTTTGAATAGTGGGGTTACATTTGCCACCCCCCAATCTGCTGGGACTATTCCAGAATCTACAGAATTTTGGAAGATGACAACTAACACATCCACTATTTCCATGGCCACCTCCTTTAGGACCCTGGGATGTAGATTATCAGGCCCTGGGGATTTATCGGCTTTCAGTCCCATTAATTTCTCCAGCACTATTGTTTGAGTAATACTGATTTCCTTCAATTCCTCCTTCTCACTAGACCTTTGGTTCCCTAGTATTTCTGGGAAGTTTTTTTTGCCATCCTCTGAGAAGACAGAACTAAAGTAGTTGTTTAATTGCTCTGCCATTTCCTTGTTTTTGATTATAAATTCTCATCTTTTGGACTGTAAGGGACTTACATATGTCTTCACTAATCTTTTTCTTTTTACATACTTATAGAAGCTTTTACAGTCCACTTTTATGTTCCTTGCAAATTTACTCTTATACTCTATTTTTCTCCACATAATAAATCTCTTGGTGGTCCTTTGCTGAATCCTAAACTGAACCCAATCCTCAGGCTTGCTACTTTTTCTAGCAACTTTATATGACTCCTCTTTGGATCTAATACTATCCTTAATTTCTTCTGTTAGACATGGTTGGATCACTTTTCCTGTTGTGTTTTTGCACCAGAAAGGAAGGAATAACTGTTCCTATGCATACATTAGTTCCTTTAATATTAGCCATTGCCTATTCACCATCATGCTTCTTAATGAAGTTCCCCAATTTATCTCGGCCAACTCACACCTCATACCCTCATAGTTTCCTATGTTTAGATTTAGGGCCCTAGTTTCAGATCGGACTGCTTCACTTTCCAACCTAAGGAAGAATTCTATCACGTTATGGTCACTGTTCCCTAAAGGAAATGGCAGGGATGATGGTTCCTCTGGCTGGGGGGGTCTAGAACAAGGGGTCACAGTCTCAGGATACGAGGTTGACCATTTAGGACTGAGATGAGGAGAAACTTCTTCACTCAGAGGGTGGTGAAACTGTGGAATTCTCTACCACAGAAGACTGTGGAGGCCAAGTCACTGAATATACTTAAGAAGGAAATAGATAGATTTTTAGACTCTAAAGGCATCAAGGAGTATAGGGAGAGAGCAGGAGTATAGAGTTGAGATAGAGGATCAGCTATGATCATATTGAATGGCGGAACAGGCTCACAACAAGATTATTAATTAACCCCTTCTCACTGCAAATTGGTATAAAAGCATCCATCATTCATGTGGAATTGAGTAAACACTTTGTTGATTCATTTATTTAAACTAGGCTCATGAGAACAGATTAACATGGATAGAAAACTTGAAGACATCATCAGCAGGGCTGTGTGTGCTTTTTTTCTGCTCACAGGCCAAAGTTAAATTGAAACAGGATCCCATGACACACTTTCCTCCCCGACAATTTACCAGCTGACCCCCTCACCCCCCCATGTCCACGATTACGACCCCCCCATCCCCCACACCCATACCTGGAACCCCTCCTGACCCATCCTACCCACTTACACACAGCCATAACAGCATACCAACTAGGAGCAAGAGCAGTCTGCTCCATCATTCAATAAGGTCATGGCTGTTTTGATTGTGGCCTTAGCTCCACATTCATATCTGCCACAATAACATTCCCTTGTTAGTCAAGAGTCTATCTACCTCTGCCTTAAAAATATTCAATGACCCTGCCTTCATTTCTCTCCCTCTCAACAGGGAAGAGAGTTCCAAAGGCTCATGACTGAGAGAAAAAAAAGTGTCCTCACTGCTGACTTAAATGGGAGACCCTTATTTTTAAATTGTGTTCCCTAATTCTAGCCTCTCCCACAAGGGGAAACATCCTCTCAGCATCCAACCTGTCAAGTCCCCTCAGGATCTTATATGTTTCAATAAGATCGCCTCTCAGTCTTTTAAACTCCAATGGATACAGGCCCATCCTGTCCAACCTTTCCTTATACTATAATGCCCCCATCGCAGGGATCTATCAAGTGAACCTTCTCTGAGCTGTTTCTAATGCATTTCTATCCTTTCTTAAATAAGGAGATCAAAATGGTACACAGTACTCCAGATGTGAACTAAAGAATACAAAATATAGGAGCAGGAGTAAACCATGTGGCCCACTAAGCTTGTTTTTTTTATTTGTTCTTGGGATGTGGGTGTCTCTGGCTAGGCCAGCATTTATTGCTCATCACTAATTGCCCTTGTTTAGAGGGCAGTTAAGAGCAAACCACAATGCTGTGAATCCGGGTCCTGATGGACGCTATCTTAGGGTTTTAAAAGAGGTGGCTAATGAAGTAGTAGACACATTGATGTTAATTTTCCAAAATTCTCTAGATTCTGGAAAGGTTGCATCAAACTGGAAAATAGCAAATATTACCCCTCTATTCAAGAAGGAGGGAGGCAGAAAACAGGAAACTACAGGCCAACAAAAACAGAAAATGCTGGAAAACTCAGCAGGTCTAGCAGCGTCTGTGGAGAGAGAAACAGAGCTAACGTTTCAAATCCATATGACTTCTTCAGATATGAGGAGAAGTGGAAATATGATGAAATTTATACTGTTTAGAGGGGGGGGGGGGCAGTTGGGGCAGGTGGAGCTGGAAATCAAGGCCAGCAATAGTTGGGGGCAAAGGAGGGACTGACAAAGATGTCATGAAATAAAGGACAAAGAGAGTGTTAATGGTAGTGGTTAGTGCTAAAAAAGGTGCTAATGGTGGCATAAAAGTAAGAAAGCAGAATGTAATAATAGCAGAACAAGGGTAACGTTGGGTGAAAGAAAAACATGGAACAAGTGACAGATGGACCTGTGGGGATCGGGTGGGGGGAGGGGGCAGTGGTGGGGAAAAAAAGGATAGAAAATGGGATAAAAAAGGGAATAAAACTATGGATAAATAAATAAAAATAAAAATAAAATAAGTGGATAAAAAATAAAAATGAATGTAGAAGAAAGGAGATAAAAAAGGTGATGGGGATGGAGGAGAGAGTTCATGGTCTGAAATTGTTGAATTCAATATTCAGTCCGGAAGGCTGTAAAGTGCCTAGTCGGAAGATGAGGTGTTGTTCCTCCAGTTTGTGTTGGGCTTCACTGGAACAATGCAGCAAGCCAAGGACGGACATGTGGGCATGAGACCAGGGTGGAGTGTTGAAATGGCAAGCGACAGGGAGGTCTGGGTCATGCTTGCGGACAGACTGAAGGTGTTCCGCAAAGCGGTCACCAAGTCTGCGTTTGGTCTCTCCAATGTAGAGGAAACCGCGTTGGGAGCAGCGAATGCAGTAGACTAAATTGAGGGAAGTGCAAGTGAAATGCTGATTCACCTGAAAGGAGTGCTTGGGCCCTTGGACGGTGAGGAGGGGAAAGTAAATGGGCAGGTGTTGCATCTTCTGCAATTGCATGGGAAGGTGCCATGGGAGGGGGTTGAGGTTTAAGGGGTGATGGAGGAGTGGAGCAGGGTGTCCCGGAGGGAACATTCCCTATGGAATGCCGACAGGGGGAATGAGGGGAGGATGTGTTTGGTTGTGGCATCATGCTGGAGTTGGTGGAAATGGTGGAGGGTGATCCTTTGAATGTAGAGGCTGGTGGGGTGATAAGTGAGGACAAGGGGGTCCCTATCATGGGTCTGGGAGGGAGTGGAAGGTGTGAGGGCGGATGCACGGTTGAGGGCCCTGTCAACCACAATGGGGGGAGCCTCAGTTAAGGAAGAAGGAAGTCATGTTAGAAGCGCCGTTTTGGAAAGTGGCATCACTGGAACAGGTGCGACGGAGGCAAAGGAACTGAGAGAATGGGATGGAGTCCTTACAGGTAGAGGGGTGTGAGGAGCTGTAGTCAAGGCACCGTGGGAGTCAGTGGGTTTGCAATGGATATTGGTGGACAGTCTATCACCAGAAATGGAGACAGCGAGGTCAAGGAAGGGAAAGGAAGTGTCAGAGATGGACCATGTGAAAATGATGGAGGGGTGGAGATTGGAAGCAAAATTAATAATTTTTTCCAGGTCCAGATGAGAGTATGAAGCAGCACCGAAGTAATCATCGATGTACCGGAGAAAGAGTTATGGGAGGGGGCTGGAGTAGGACTGGAACAAGGAATGTTCCACATACCCCATAAAGAGACAGGCATAGCTGGGGCCCATGCGGGTACCCATAGCCACACTTTTTATTTGGAGGAAGTGAGACTAGCTTAGGGAGAAATTGTTCAGTGAGAGAACAAGTTCAGCCAGTCAGAGGAGAGTAGTGGTGGATGGGGATTGTCCAGGCCTCTGTTCAAGGAAGAAGCGGAGAGCCCTCAGACTATCCTGGTGGGGGATGGAGGTGTAAAGGGATTGGACGTCCATGGTGAAGTGGAGGTGGTTGGGACCAGGAAACTGGAAAATATTGATATGACAGAGGGCATCAGAGGAATCACGGATGTAGGTGGGAAGAGACTGGACAAGGGGAGAGATAACGGAGTCAAGATAGAAAGAAATGAGTTCCATGTGGCAGGAACAGGCTGACACGATCTGTCTGCCGGGACAGTCCTGTTTGTGGATTTTGGGGAGGAGGAAAAGGCGGGTGTCCAAGTTTGGGAGACTATGCGGTTGGAAGCTGTGGAGGGAAGATCTCCAAGGGAGATGAAGTCAATTACAGTCCTGGAAACAATGGCTTGAGGTTCAGTGGTGGGGTCATGGTCCTGGAGGAGGTAGGAGGAAGTGTCTGGGAGTTGGCGCTCAGCCTCTGTAAGGTAGAGGTCAGTACACCAGACAACAACAGCACCACCCTTGTCATCAGATTTGATAACTATGACCAGTTAGCTTGACGGCTGTTGTGGGGAAGTTATTAGATTCGATCATTAGGGAGGTTATAGCTGGGCACTTAGAAAATATCAATGTAATTAGGATGAGTCAGCATGGTTTTGCAAAAGGGAAATCATGTTTAACCAATTTATTGGAGCTTTTTGAAGGCGTAACTTGAGTGGTGGATAAAGGGAAGCCTGTGGACATACTGTACTTGGATTTCCAGAAGGCATTCGATAAGGTGCCACATCAAAGATTATTGCAGAAAATAAAAGCTCATTGTATAGGGGTAACATAATAGCCTGGCTAGAAGATTGACTGGCTGGCAGAAAACAGAGATTATGAATAAACGGGTTTTTGTCTGATTGGCAGGATGTGACGAGTTGAATCCCACTGGGGTCTGTGCTGGGCCTCAGCTTTGTACAATTTATATAAATGACTTAGGTGAGGGGAGTGAAGGCATGGTTGCTAAATTTGCAGATGACACAAAGATAGGTGTTGTGAAGGAGACATAAGGAGTTTGTAGATGGAAAGAGATCGGTTGAGTGAGGGGGCAAATATCTGGCAGATGGAGTATAATGTGGGAAAATGTGAAGCTGTTCACTTTGGCAGGAAGAATGAAAAAGCAGAGTATTACTTAAATGGAGAACGGCTGCATAATTCTGAGGTGCAGAGGGATCTAGGTGTTCTAGTACATGAGTCACAAAAGGTTAGTATGCAGGTACAGCAAGTAATTAAGAAGGTTAATGGAATGCTATCCTTTATTGGGAGAGGAATTGAACATAAAAATAAGGATGTTATGCTTCAGTTATACAGGGCATTGGTGAAACCACATCTCGAATACTGTGGGCAGTTTTGGTCTCCTTATTTTAGGAAGGATGTAAATGTGTTGGAGACGGTTCAGAGGAGGTTTACTAGATTGATACCTGGAATGAGTGGGTTGTCTTATGAGGAAAGGTTGGACAGACTGGGCTTGTTTCCACTGGAGTTTAGAAGAGTGAGGGGTGATTTGATTGAAGTGTATAAGATCCTGAACGGCCTTGACAAGGTGGACGTGGAAAGGATGTTTCCTCTTGTGGGTGAGTCCAGAACTAGGGGGCAATGTTTTAAAATTAGGGGTTGCCCTTTTACAACAGAGATGAGGAGAAATTTTTTCTCTCAGAGGGTTGTGCGACTTTGGAACTCTCTGTCTCAGAAGGTGGTGGAGGCGGGGACATTGAATATTTTTAAGGCAGAGGTAGATAGATTCTTGTTAGGTAAGAAAATCAAAGGTTGTCGGGGTTAGATGGGAATGTGGAAATCAAAACACAAGAAGATCAGCCATGATCTTATTGAATGGCGGAGCAGGCTCGAGGGGCCAAATGGTTGACTTCATGTTCCCATGACATAATGGGCTGAAAGGCTTCCATCTGTACTGTAATTATTCAGATTCTATGAATAGTAACTGCTGAGAATTCAATGGTGGAGGATGTGACAATGGTAATGCCAAGAGGTAGTGGTTAACTCTTTCTGGTGGGAGATTGCTATTGCCTGGCATACTTGTGACATCAACTTTATTTGCCGCTTTACAGCGTGGATTTGTGAGGTGGCACCAGGGTCCAGGACTGTAGAGAGGAAAGGGAGATTGGTGAAACAGAGAAAATTTATAAGGATGGAATCTGAAGCAGGCAGAACTTGAACTTCCCATTCATGGTGAGGTTGAAGGTTCTTGAGCTTGAACACTTGGTGCATTGAGCAGAAAGGTTGAAGTGAATGGAGCCAGTGTGTGTACAATGTGTGTGTGAGCCAAAGGGCCTGTGAGGGGTGGAGAGGCAGCATTCAGACAGCTGGCTCCCTCTCAGGAATGTGCAGCTGGCTCCCAATGAATGTGAGTGGGAGGCGGCCCCGATCCCCGATCCCCGATCCCCGATCCCGGCCCCGCTCTCTGAACTGGAGCCGCCCACTCCACATTTTCATCCGGCTCCGATTCGGCTTCTTTAAACCGGATCCTCAGGCTCTGGAGAAGGGATTCCGGCCAGAAACTCCCTGAGGAGCAACTAGAACCGGGGAGTGACCAGTCCGAGATCGGAGAGAGTCCAGTCCAGTCCGGGGAGTGTCCAGTCCGGAGGCCGGGGAGTGACCAGTCCGGAGGCCCGGGAGTGACCAGTCCGGAGGCCGGGGAGTGTCCAGTTCTGGGAGTGACCAGTCTGGGATCGGGGAGTGTCTAGTCCAGTCCGGGAGAGTTCAGTCCGGAGGCCGGGGAGAGTCCAATCCGGGGAGAGTCCAGTCCAGGGAGTGACCAGTCCGGGGAGAGTCCAGTCCGGAGGCCGGCGAGAGTCCAGTCCGGAGACCGGGGAGAGTCCAGTCCAGAGATTGTCCAGTCCGGAGGCCGGGGAGTGTCCAGTCCAGGGAGAGTCCAGTCCGGAGGCCGGGGACAGTCCAGTCCGGAGGCCGGGGAGTGTCCAGTCCGGGAGATGAGCCGGTTTGCTGCTGTTGGGCAGTAAATAGTCCTGAAGCGGCAGAAATGGATGAGACAATCCGGATTATGGAGGATCTGAACCTGATTTACATTCGCCAGATCGTACTGAGCCTTCAGGTAAGACCGGGGGATCTCCTGGATCGTACTGAGCCTTCAGGTAAGACCGGGGGATCTCCTGGATCGTACTGAGCCTTCAGGTAAGACCGGGATCTCCTGGATTTCCCGGATCTCCTGGGGAATGGCAGCCAACATAATAGAGGATCCTAAAGATTTCTTTCTGCGGGGAAATAGGGAAAAGAGGAGTGAAGCCAATTGGAGATCGGAAAAGGGGATTACACCTGGAGACAGGAGCATTGCTGAGGTGTTAAATTTGTACCTGTCTTTACCAAGGAGGCAGATGCTACTCAGGCCATGGAGACAGAGGCAGTAATTCAGAAACTAGAAGGGTTTGAAATTGGTAAGGAGGCAGTGTTAGAGAGGTTTTCTGTACTTAAAGTGGACAAGGCACCAGGACCAGATAAGATGTATCCAAAGATACTGAGGGAAGTAAGAGTGGAAGTTGAAGAAACATTGGCTATAATCTTTCCCTTTTCAGATTTAGGTGGTGCCAGAGGACTGGAGAATTGCAAACATTACATCCTTGTTCAAAAAAGTGTGTAAAGATAAGCTCAGCAACTGCAGTTTAACTTCAGTGCTGGTGAAACTTTTAATAATTCAGGACAAATTTAATAGTCACATGGACAAATGTGGCTTAATTAAGAAAACCAGCATGGATTTCTTAAGGGAAAATTGTGGTTAACTTGATGATGGAGTTTTTTGAAGAGGTAACAGGTTGACAAGGGTAATTGTAGTAATTATAGTTTTGATAAGCATAGGACTGTAGCTTGAAGAATAATCCTGTTGTAAGATCACATGATCTGTGTAAACCAATCAGTTTGTGGCATGGGGAACTGAGGAGAGAGTTCTTTGGTTATGGAGTTTGATGCACACATGTAGCTGCTGCTGCTGTCTTGTAAATAAAGTTAAATGTGTCCACCAAGAAAAACTGCCTAGAAAATCAACTCTATAACAAACTGGTGACTCAGATAGATCAGATCTGGTGCCATCCCTCACCCAATGATTGTGAGTTTCTAAGATAATTAAAGAGAAAGGAAGATATACTCATCCGGGATGCCACAGTTTGGCAGAATCGATCCCCTTGAGCCAGCCACAGAAGACTTGTCTCAACATATAGAACGTCTGAGATTCTACTTTCAAGCCAACAAAATCATGGGGGAGGAAAAGAGGGGAGCATTAAGTATTTGTGGGAGCAAGACCTACAGCTTAATTTGATGCTTGACAGCCCCCAGTGTCCCAATTCCAAGACCTTCAGTGAATTAGTAGACCATGCTAAGGGACATTTTCAACCCAAGCTATTAGGAAATAAAGATAGTTTAAGTAAGTTTTATTGGTATTTATGGGTGTTAGGAATGAGCTTTAAAGTTTAAGTTTCTGTATTTCTGTATCTGTGTTAAGATCAAATTGAGTTTTAGTTTCGATCTGTTGCAGTACCATAGAACTGTAGAAAAGTTGGCCATTCAGCCCATCAAGTCTGTGCCGGCCAGAAAAAGAAACTAGCCGCTCATTTTAATCCCACTTTCCAGCACCTAGTCCATAGTCTTGCAGGTTACAGCGCTTTAGATGGAGGTCCAAGTACCTTTTAAATGAGGTGAGTGTTTCAGCCTCAACCACCGATTTAGGCAGTGAATTCCAGACACCCACCACCCTCTGGGTGAAAAGGTTTTTCCCTCATGTCCCTTCTAATCCTTCTACCAATCACCTTAAATCTATGCCCCTGGTAATTGACCCCTCAGCCAGGGGAAACAACTCTTTATTGTCCCTACCTAGGCCCCTCATAATTCTATACACCTCAATTAGGTCACCCCTCAGCCTCCTTTGGCAACATTCTTGTAAATAAGAAGTAGGAGCAGAAGTAGGCCATTCTCTATACTTTCTGCACTCTCTCCAGAGCAATTATGTTCTCCCTGTAATGTGGTGACCAGAACTGTACACAAAATTCCAGCTGTGGCCTAACCATTGTTTTATACAGTTCCAGCATTACATGTCTGCTTTTGTATTCAATACCTCATCCAATAAAGGAAAACATTCCATATGCTTTCTTGACCACCCCATCCACCTGTCCTGCCATTTTCAGGGACCTGTGGACATGCACTCCAAGGTCTCTCACTTCCTCAGCCCCTCTCAATATCCTCCTGTTTATTGACTATTCCCTTGCTTTGTTTGCCCCCCCCCCCATCACACTTTTCCAGATTGAATTCCATTTGCCACTTTTCCGTCCACTCAGCCAAACCATTGATATCATTCTGGAGACAATAGCTATCCTCTTCACTAATAACTACATGGCCAATTTTGGTGTAATCTGCAAATTTCCCAATCATACTCCCATATTTATGTCCAATTCATTAATATATACAACAAACAGCAAAGGCCCAACACTGAGCCCTGTTGAACACTACTGGAAAACGTTTTCCATTTGCAAAAACATCCGTCGACCATTACCCTTTGTTTCCTGTCACTGAACCAATTTTGGATCCAACCTGCCTCCTTCCCCTGTATCCCATGGGATCTCATTTTCCTGACCAGTCTGCCATGTGGGACCTTGTCAAATGCCTTACTGAAATCCCTGTAGACACCATCCTCTGCACTACCCTCATCAATCCTCCTTGTTACTTCCTCAAAAAACTCTATTAAGTTAGTAAGACACAATCTCCCCCTAACAAAAGAAAGTAGGAAGAAACTTAAGCAAGGAGTCAGGAGGGCTAAAAGGGGTCATGAAAAGTCACTGGCAACCAGGGTTAAGGAAAATCCCAAGGCCTTTTATACATATGTAAAAAGCAAGAGGGTAGCCAGGGAAAGGGTAGGTCCACTCAGCGACCGAGGTGGTAATCTGTGTGTGGAGCCAGAAGAAATGGAGAGATACTAAATGAATACTTCTCATCAGTATTCACCAAAGAGAAGGACCTAGCGGTCGATTTGTCTAGGGAAGAGCGTGTAGATAGCCCGGATCATGTTGAGATCAAAAAAGAGGAGGTGTTAGGCGTCTTGAAGAATATTAAGGTGGATAAGTCCCCAGGGCCAGATGGGATCTACCCCAGAGTACTGAGGGAGGCAAGGGAGGAGATTGCTGGGGCCTTGACAGAAATCTTTGTATCTCACTGGTGAGGTCCCAGAGGACTGGAGAATGGCCAATGTTGTTCCATTGTTTAAGAAGGGTAGCAGGGATAATCCAGGAAATTACAGGCCGGTGAGCCTTACATCAGTGGTAGGGAAATTATTGGAGAAGATTCTTCGTGACAAGATTTACTACCATTTGGAAGCAAATGGGCGTATTAGTGAGAAGCAGCATGGTTTTGTGAAGGGGAGGTCGTGTCTCACTAACTTGATCGAGTTTTTCGAGGAAGTGACAAAGATGATCGACGATGGAAGGGCAGTGGATGTTATATACGTGAATTTCAGTAAGGCCTTTGACAAGGTCCCTCATGGCAGACTGGTACAGAAGGTAAAGTCACACGGGATCAGAGGTGAGCTGGCAGGATGGATATAGAATTGGCTTGGTCATAGAAGACAGAGGGTAGTAGTGGAAGGGTGCTTTTCTGAATGGAGAGCTGTGACTAATGGAGTTCTGCAGAGATCAGTGCTGGGACCTTTGCTGTTTGTGGTATACATAAATGATTTGGAGGAAAATGTAACTGGGCTAATTAGTAAGTTTGCAGATGACACTAAGGTTGGAGGAGTTGCAGATAGTGAAGAGGATTATCAAAGGATACAATGGGATATAGATCGGTTGGAGACTTGGGCGGAGAAATGGCAAATGGAGTTTAATCTGGACAAATGCGAGGTAATGCATTTTGGAAGCTTTTTCCCCAGGGTGGAAGAGTCAATTACTAGGGGACATAGATTTAAGGTGAGAAGAGAAAACCACAAAGGTGATGTGTGGGGAAAGTTTTTTACGCAGAGGGTAGTGAGTGTCTGGACTTTGCTGCCAGAGGAGGTGGTGGAAGCAGGTACGATAGTGGTGTTTAAGAGGCAGTTTGACAAATACATGAATAGGATGGGAACAGAGGGATATGGACCCCGGAAGTGCAAAATGTTTTAGTTGATAGGTAATATGATCGGCGCAGGCTTGGAGGGCTGAAGGTCCTGTTCCTGTGCTGTAATTTTCTTTGTTCTTTGTTCAAAACTATGCTGACTATCCCTGATCAATTGTTGCCTTTCTAAGTGACAGTTTATCCTGTCTCTCAGAATTGTTTCCAATAATTTGCCCACCACTGAAGTCAGACTGATTGGCCTATAATTTTCTGGCCTATCCCTCACACCCTTTTTAAATATTTGTACAAAGTTCACAGACCTCCAATCCTCTGGGATCTCACCTGTATCTAGCGAGGATTAGAAAATGATCCTTAGGGCATCTGCTATTTCCTCCCTGGCTTCCCTTAACAGCCTGGGATACAATCCATCCGGTCCCTGATGATTTATCCACCTTCAAGGATGTCAGTCCCTCCAGCATTTCCTCTCTCATTATGCTTATTGTATCTAATATTTCACACTCCTCCTCTTTGACTAGAATGTCTGCATCATTGATAAAAGCAAAATATTGCAGATGCTGGAAACCTGAAAGGAAAACAGAAAATGCTAGAAAAACTCAGCAGGTCTGACAGCGTCTGTAGAGAGGAAGACAGAGTTGACTTTTCGAGTCCGTATGACCCTTCTTCAGAAGAAAGATCACATGGATTCGAAATGTCAATTGATTTTCTCTCCACAGATGTTGTCAGAACTGCTGAGTTTTTCCAGCATTTTCTGTTTTTCTTCTAAGTTTGCTTCATCCCTTTCCTTAGTGAAGACAGAGACAAAGTACTCATTGAGAACCCTGCCCACATCTTCAGCATCAATGCACAAGTTTCCATGTACATCTCTGATAGGCCCTACCCTTTCCTTAGTTATTCTCTTGCTCTTAATATACTGGTAAAACATCTTTAAGTGTTCTTTGATTTTACCTGCTGATACTTTTTTCGTATCCTCTCTTTGCTTTCCTAATTTTAATTTTTACTTCATCCCTGTACTTTGCATACTCCTCTCAGCTTCCTACAATATTAACTAGTAATAGTAATAGGGGCAGTTGCAGCACGGATACAAAATTGGCTGATAAATAGGAAGCAGAGGGTAATGGTCAATGGATATTTTTTGGGCTGGAGGAAGGTTTGTAGTGGAGTTCCCCAGGGGTCAGTATTAGGATAGAATTTGGGATAGAATTAGTCATCACATGGAAAAACATGGGTTGATAAGGCAGAGCCAGCATGGATTTCGAAAGAGGAAATTGTGTTTAATTAACTCGCTGGATTTTATTGAAGAGGCAACAGAAAAAGTTGATGAGGGTAAATCTGTTGATGTGGTGTATATGGACTTCCAAAAGGCTTTTGATACAGTGCCACACAACAGACTTGTGAGAAAAGTTATTGCTCATGGGATAAAAGAGACAGTAGCAACATGGATGCAACATTGACTGAAAAATAGGAAGC